>NC_091198.1:7275663-7287468 GCF_040958095.1 Procambarus clarkii
GGCTACAGTTCAGTACTGACACAGAGTCAATCCTCCCCCGCCAGGATACGAAATTTTATTGATTATAAATAATCGATATAATTCAGGAAAATATTTTATCTGAATTTACCTGAGGGCCACTAACATTAGTGGCCTCAATGAAGACAGGATACCGGCAACTTGTCAAAGGTGCACCCTATTTGCCCTGATGAATTTTTCCAGATGGATTTTTAAAATTTAACAGTTTTGGCATTTACAGCTGTGGCAGGTAGGAGGTTCTGTGGGTTTATAACCGTGGGTGAAAAAGCATCTCCTGTTTTCAGTCCTGCATTGTGGCTTGTTGAGCTTGAAACCATTGCTCCTTATTTGTGTTACATCTGGCCTTTTGAAGAAATTGTCTGGATCAACATCCTCCAAAATATTCAGTACAGTATTTAAAGATTTTGATGAGATCCACACTGTCATGCCTGGTTTGCAGTGTTGTTAATTCTGAGGCCCTCAATAATTCCTGATATGAGAGTTGACATAGTTTTGTAATGATTTTGGTTGCTTAGTGTTGTACTTTCTACAAGCCAGCTATTTCCTGAAGATGAGGTCTCAATGCTTGGATACAGTAATCCAAGCACGAGAGATTTATGCAGTTAAATCACCACCACCTTTTCCTTTAAGTAAAGGTATGCTTGATTATTCCTAGAATTTGGGTAGCTTCTTTTTACTGCTGCTCCTACCTATTATGCAACTTTCAGCGAATGATGGGTCCTGACTCCAAGGCCTTTTTGTGTTTCTTAAATTTTTATTTAAATTTGTCATTTCTTCATTGTCATCTAATTATTGTACATGTATCTACATTTGTAAAATTGCTTACTGAAGTTCTACATGATCTTGTTTATTTTTAAGTGTTTGCATCATTAAACCATTTAATTTTACTAATTTACTCTGTTATGTTCTACTAGCTTTACTAAATTACACAGTGCATTTTCTGTGTTATTAATGTTAAAAACTACTGTACCATTTATGGCCAAACCACACATTACCACTACTAGATGTAATGGTGATGTGTGGTTACCATACTCTACCATTACTAGAACTACAGATTTCATAATGTAATAGTCTATGTGCAGGCGATGAGTCACAATAACGTGGCTGAAGTATGTTGACCAGACCACACACTAGAAGTTGAAGGGACGACGACATTCCGGTCCGTCCTGGACCATTCTCAAGTCGATTGTGATGAGGAGGTAGGGACAGGCAATAAATAGGCAAGAGAGAGCTGAGGAGGAAAGTAAGGTGTAGGGGTTAGTAGTAATAATGAGAACTGCAGAAGGCCTATTGGCCCATACGAGGCAGCTCCCATTATAACCACCGAAGGAGATAGTAATAGAAATAAGAAGAGGATAGCAAGGGAGAAGATAGCGTAGGAGAAGACAATGAACAGAAAAAAGGGAGAAGAGAGAAAGAAAAGGAAAGAGAAAGAAAGATAAATGGAAGGGGTAAGCTTATGTTAAGTCACGTTAGTTAGAAAGATTAGAGCATTTGAGTATATACTGTGAAAGGGAAGAGTCCACAGCAACAAAGCCAGGACTCAAGTTCATGTTGGGTACATTGTGTATAAGAGCCGATTCTACAAGACGGCGTCTGTGTAGAGTAGAGGCAGGAAAGATTATTTTGGAGGAAGACCAATCAATGCGATGATTAGAATCCCTCACATGGCAGAAGAGAGCATTGTTAGTGTCTGCAGACTTAACACTTCTCTTGTGTTCTTAAGTCTGTCATTCAGTGTACGGCCAGTTTCGCCAAAGTATTGGAGAGGACAAGATGAACAGGAAATAGAGTAGACACCAGCAGCATTAGAAGCAGGAGGATCAGTGTGAACTAGATTGCTACGAAGTGTGTTAGTTTGTCGAAAGGCGAGTTTAATGTCAAGAGGACGAAAGGTATTGGTAAAAGTTTTGAGTTCAGATATGAAGGGAAGGCATAGTACAGTGCTACTAGTGTTGGAAGCAGGTTTAGGACGAAAGAAATTTCGTTTAGCTTGAGAGTAGGCACAGTTGATGAAATGCAAAGGATAACCAAGGCGAGAGAATGATTTGTAGATAAAGGCAATTTCAGAATCAAGAAACTGAGGGTCGCTGATGCGTAGAGCGCGGAGGAAGAGAGAGACGAGGACACTTTTCTTAACAGAAGGAGGATGGTAGGAAAAGAAGTGAATGTACATGCCACTATGCATGGGTTTACGGTAGACAGAGAAAGAGAACCCAGACACAGAGCTGTGAACATGAACATCAAGAAAAGGAAGGAGGGAATTAGATTCCCACTCAACTTTGAAATGGATAGAAGAAGCCAGATTGTTAAGAGAGGCGAGGAAAGGCTGGAAAAGATTAAGGTCATGAGGCCATAAAGCAAGAATGTCATCAACATAGCGAAGCCAGAGAGAGGGACGAGTATCAATAGAAGGAAGAAGAATAGTTTCGAAGTATTCCATGTACAAATTAGCAAGAACAGGGGAGAGAGGGGAACCCATAGCGACACCGAAAGTTTGAGTGTAATATTTACCGTTGAAAGAGAAAGAGTTAGATTCAACACAGAGTCTAATGAGATCGAGGAAAACGTCAGTGGGAAGTGGGAGAGGAAGGAGGCCCTCTGACGCCTTCTGTCTAAGGAAAGAGAGAACGTCATCGAGCGGAACATTAGTGAACAGAGAGTCGACATCAAGACTAAGCATCTTACAAGAGGGTTGCAGGCGCAGTCTTTCTATGAAGTCCTGAGAGTGGCGAAGGTGGGCAGGGGAAAAAAGTGCCAAGGTAAGGTGTCAGGGTTTTAGCGAGCCAGGAGGCAAGAGGATAGCTGACAGAGCCCCGTGAAGAAATAATAGGACGAAGAGGAACACCAGGTTTATGAGTCTTAGGAAGACCATAGAAATAAGGAAGAGAAGGGCAGATGACACGGAAACGTTTAATGAGATCAAAGTCAGGAGGGCAAAGACTAGAGAGCTGTCTTAGTTTGCGGTTAAAGGAAGTTTTGAGGCGATCCAAAGGGTTAGAAGTCAGAGAACCATAAGTGCGAGAGTCAGAGAGCAAGACATCTGCTTTTCGGAGGTAGTCCTCACGGTCAAGGACAACCACCGAATTGCCTTTGTCGGAAGGAAGGATAAGAATAGAGTTGTTAGATTTTAGGGAGGCAAGGGCAAGCTGGAAGCGACGAGGAAGGTGGTTATTTTTAGAAAACAAGCTGTCAAGAACGGGGATAAGGGCCCCTCTAAAGGCAGACAGGTCGAAAGAGTACTAGAGTTAGAATTGACAAACCTGTCAAAGGAACTAATGAGATCAATGCCACAGCGTGGGCCAGGGGAAGTAGCAAAAGACAGACCAAGACCAAGAAGTTCTTGCTGGTGCTTAGAAAGAGAGTAGGACGAAAGGTTGGTAACACAGTCAGAGAGAGAGTATTTGGCCCAAGGACTGTTGGAGATCAGGCGTTGAAGTTTGTTGTGTAGTGTGGAGGAGTGGTGGGAAGAGGAGACGTGAGCAGTGTCAAATGTAATTGGAAAAAAAAATGTCTTTTAATAGTCTATGTCTTTTATCATTAAGTATCACCTTTATATTGGTTATCATTTGTAATATTTCTTGAATATTCTCACTTATATTAGCTTCTCTTTAAGTGTTTACCTCTTTATATCTTTAAATATTTTGTTATTTAAATTATTCTAAAGTTTTGTTCAAGATGCTTTGTGCATTAGTGGCTTCATTTGTAAGTCCTGTCCCTACAATTGTCCCTTCTGTTTATGTTCTTTCTCTACACCTTCTTATCAATAAAATTTATTATTATTATTAAGCATTATTATTATTATTATTATTATTATTATTATTATTATTATTATTATTATTGTTGTTGTTTCTAATGGGGCTGCTACAGGCTGCATTTGGATGATTTTCCAAGTTACTCCTGACAGAGCACTGCACTTTCTAAAAAATGGGTCAATATCTTTTAGAGCACAAAATGCCAAAACGGCATTATTTTTATTTAAAAATACTACTGTATATACAGTGCAGATGGTGCACATATAATAATAATTTTATAATAAGAATTATATTAATAATTACATTAATAATTATTAATTACATTAATAACAATTATTAATTATAATAATACTTATTAATTATAATAATACTTATTAATTATATTAATAATAATTAATAATATGTTGTTGGTTTTACTACAAAACAGTAAAACATAATCTCTTAAGTGTGAACAAAAATTTCAGACAAGATCTGGGGGGTTCAAGATGGCTGAAGGAGGAAAGTCAAAGCAGGTAATTATTTCATAATAATTCTACCTACCAGTGCCCAATCAGTTATGTAATTTTTATGTATTTAATTTAATATTTATTGTGCTTATTTTTTGCTTGCAAATTACTGCAAATTCTCTAGTATGCCACAGTCACTAGTTTTAAATTCAGGATACTTTGTTCAAGTTTGACTGTATTTCTTGTAATTTATAATTTACTCTACTGAACATTCTCAATTTGTTAGTTTCAAAACTTTCCTGAAATGTAATAGTTTTGGTCCACTGCATGCATGTGTACTCATTTGGCTTCACCTAGAGAGTCATACATATTTGAGCCCGCATCTAAAAGGAACAGAGAGCAAGTTTTAACAATTTCACGCCACAGATTTGCATATTAAGGAAGCTGGCTGGATGTAAACATTACGTATAACCATGGAATCTTCGGGAACAAGATGGCATCCATAAAAATCACAATGTCACGAGAAACACCAACATTCTGAAAAACAGGATGTCCAACCAATAGGAGGCAAGCCCCATAAACACACAAACCCCCCCTCCCTCCATCCTTATCCTGGACTCCTATTGGTCCACCTAGATTGCTATCTAAGTGGAAAATGAGTCACTTGCTGCTCATCCTTCATAAGGTGAAGTCCTGCTGACCTTTAGCTCTGACCTTGAACTATCCTTCTGAACCAAAACCCAGTACAATAGTTTGACCCACAATTTTGAGTGGCAGATAGACTTCATTAGGTGTTCTGGAGAACACGCAGACTTCTGCCAACAGCTCAACTATGTCCAGGTTGTAGCCAGATTACCTGGGTGTGTTGGCTGTGAACCGAGAGCTGGAGCCCCATCGTTGTGTCCATAAGGAGGACAAGATGGTAGCTTGGTGAACAAAGAGGCAGTAAATTCAGCACCAAACTCAAGAACAGGAGGAGCCAGGCATATGTACAAATTTATTTCATTCACCTGGGTATGAGGAGTTTGAACCACTGACCCCATCCATGGGAGACGGCTGCTCTATCAACTGAGGCGACTGTCTCCCGTGCCTGGGATTAGTGGGTTCAAGGTTTCAAGTGTCCAGGTGAATGAAATGTTATTTTCAAGTGTCCAGGTGAATGAAATACCACACTGAATCTATTTGCAATAGTTGCACAAGTTCATTCATGAAAACCTTGATTATCTTTAAGTCACAAGGCAGTAGTGTGGCAAAGCAGTAGAGGGTGACATGTTACTTGCACAGAGGTTCTGTGAGCACTGATCTAATTTAAAAAAAAACTCAAGGTCTCTCATATGAGACCTTTGATTTTCTTTGTCTGATCTTGAATCATGTCTAAAATTTCTTACACAACAATGAGAGGGCACAAAGAGAAGCCGAAGAATCAAAATACTGCATAAAAAAGAAATACAGGTACTGTATTAGAAAATATATTTTATGGTTGCAAAATTTAGACATATAGGATGTGCTCCAATAATTAGCAACCTATTGTGTGCAGAAACCATAACTTTCGTGTGTACTTTTGTAAAATATTAATATAATGTTCCATAGAACTGGAAGACTAGTGAGTATATGATGAGTATTGCTCTTTTTTGTGATACAATCAGCCACTTACAATTGCAGTTTGTAATTACACACATATAGTATCCTGTACTTTAAGTATGTTCTGTGTTTGAAATTAACTGTACACTACTGTTTCATGTAAAGTAAAAAGTTAAAGTAGCAAGATAAGCTTTTAAGTGTATATTTTAGCTTCTAATAATATTTCTGGGAGAGCCTCGTCGGCTCCCTGAAGCTATCTAGGCTGATATGGATATATTAGCTTTCTGGCATCAGTCAATGTGTATGGAGTTCTTGCTTACCTGGCCCCCCTCAGAAAGGCACAAGGAGCAATGGCCTATAGAAACCCCCATGAGGTTGGGAGCATTCTGTCTGCCATCGACCAGGTCTGGCACCCAGACAGGTAGGCATCCCAAAACAAACCCCTATTCTGGTGAAAATATTGCTACCGAAAGCCGAATGAGTGGACAGAACTCCCTAAACGAAAATTAGCAAACGAGCATGATGTCATCATGTTACCATGCCACTGTCTGTGCAACCCCCCTTCCCATTTCGGCAGCAATATTTTCACCAGAATAGGGGTTTGTTTTGGAGCGCCTACCTTTCTGGGTGCCATACCCAGTCGATGGCAGATATAGAATGCTCCAACGACATGGGGAATTATATAGGCCATTGCTCCTCGTGTCTCTCTGAGAGGGGCCAGGTTCTGGCTCGTGGGCCCTGGTAGGCAAGAACTTGATGCACATTGACTGATGCCAGAAGGCTAATATATCCATATCAGCTGGATATTCTGGGAACTCTCCAGGTCTCACCCAGAAAATGGCATTCATTACATTCAACACTGTTTTTTTTTTTCATCAGAGGAAGGCAAAGCACAATAATGTCGAGAACAACCATGAAAGCAGCAGTCAACATTCTCAGGATGATGTGGTATGTATGCTTAACATTAAGTATTACTACTGATTTTTCTGAACCCATTACCCTCAGTAGCTCCCCTTTACTTAGGCACAAAAGGTTAATCCTAAACCAAGAATAACTGCCTGTTATGACACAAATACTTCAAAACCCTCAAACTCCCTCCGAACAATTCTTGGCTCTGCTGAGTTACAAGAAACATTCCGAAACTTTCGAAGCACTGACTGTCCAACTTATTCATTGACCACCAGGTGGCACTGGGCACTTTCCTTTGGACTTAACCTAGCACTCAGGACTTTCACCAGGCTGACATATCAAGTTCTATGCCAGCTCTGTCTCTATTCGATTATCATTCAGGCATACTTGGAATACTGGATATGGAAACTTGCATGCTGTCTGTTGTTGGTAGGGTTCATTATTCTTTGATCCTGGTGATTGTTTTTTTGCCTTCATACTGCCCTATCCCTCCTCACTAGAATGTGTCACTGAATTTCACTACAGTCCTTGTTTGATTGAAATCTGGTTATTCATCTTGGTTTCCATCACACACTATCCTGTTGCTGCAGTCTGCTTTATCCATAGGTTGCCAGGGAAATCAATTCTTTGGTGTTGTTTCTAAATCCTTGTACAATGTTACTTGCATGTAGGCTCTCCCATCACAAATCAATTGTCGGGTAGCAAAATTTAATCAGATTATTACCCTGTCTCTGACTTACCCTGTCCATGACTTAAGGAAGCACGAGTCGTCAGCCTTGTTCCCTGTATTCATGACCATGAACAAGCGTTCATGGAGGTCTAATTGTGGTCTCTCATCCAGATATTTTCCAGATTTCAGCCTGACATCTGCTGTCATTTCATTTCAGTGGCTTATATTCTGTCTGATGTTCCTCTAGTAAGTCGCCCAATAATTTATTTGTTGTTTTGTCTGTTCTTTCTTTTTAAAATTAGTGTGGGGAGGAATCAAAGGAGAGCTACTGAGAGGGCCAGTTCAGAAATAAAAAGTTGATAGTAATGAAATGACCCTTTCTGAGTGGCCCTTTTGTAGCTCCTTATTCTCACCATTTAATTCATGTCTTTCCAAGTCTACAGGAATAGACTGAATTGACTTCAGTATGAGGCATCCTTCACCAACTCTCTTGTCTGTAGGGCTGCGATCTGGTGGTGCCTAAGGTAACTGAATAGTGGGTACATCAGTAGTTTTAGAAATTTTCTTGGCAATTCAAAGGGAGTTTAAATACAGTATTTTGAAATATTGTTCTGTATTATAGCAGGCAATTTTTCTCAGTTGGGAATTAATCTGTGATCACATGTTTGCTGCCTAATTTGCAAGGGACAAGACATTGGAGAGTCCTTGTCGTCATAAGTAGAAAAGGTTACCCAAAAGTTTGGCATTATTCATAATATCTTAGTGGTGTCAATGCCTAAGCCAAAGGAAAACTATTGAGAGACTGCTTAGAAAGGGATGTGTCATTACTTTCAACACCATATTTGTAGTTGTTATTTACAATGAAATATACAATTTGAGTTTGTATACATATTTTGCATGCAATATTCTATTTTCTTTTCATAGTAAAGTATGTGATAGTGAGATAGGACTGGACATGGGTGGCTGACTAGACTGAACTGATCTGAACTGATTTGGCAAAATTGCCTGGACTGTATTGAAGTAGGGTGATTGGCTGGACTGGACTTACCTTGCTGAATCTTGACTTACTGACCTGACAGACAGGTTTTCTGAGGGGGTGGCCTCTTGTGGCTTCCTAAAGCTGTCTCAATGAGATGGCTCCCAACTACTAGGTTGAATGAGCCATGGAGTTCTTAGGCCTACCGAAGACCAGAGCCAGAACCTGGCCCCCCCCCCCTCAAAGAGGCCCTGGGAGAAGATTTCACCTCACTTGAGAAGGCATCCAGAAAGCCAGTGAACCAGAACAAAAGCTGCTGGGTTCAAAAGAGACCAAAGCCTCACAATCCACCTGGTGAACTCCACCACCTATGTAAACAAATAATCAAATCTCTCAAAACTAGTGTGTGCTCATTCAACCCACCTTCCCCACTTGTTTGCAGAGGAGGAGAAAGGGGCCCCTCACCCTCCAAGGCTTGAGTCCTCAAGACCACATGACTGCTGTAGGGTTCCTGAATCACCTATCTGTTGTGCAGGTTCCACTGTTATTTCAGCTAAGTGTTCTTGAGACATGCCTTCCCCAACTGCAAGGCTGTCGCGGTGGATGCCTTTCAGCGGAACTGGTCGAGGTGGGGTTACCTGTACCTCATCCCCCTGGTCCAGCTGTTGCTTTGGGTTCTGGTTTAGTTGGAGTCCTACCAAGGGAGAGTAGTCCTCGTGGCCCCTTGGTGGCTGGCCCAGCCTTCGTTCCAGGTGCTGCTTGCTCGGTGTGCAACCTGGGGCATTTTCCGCACCTCTGCCTCTTCCAGTTAGTTGGACCAGTCCAGTACACAGCTGGTTCGGTCTTCTCCTCTGCTCTTCGCGTCTGGTCTTTTTGACGTGGGTTTAACACCAATTGTATTATGATTAGGTGGCTTTGTTGATGGTGTCCCACCCGAGAGCTTCGTCTTGGCAACAGTATGAAGTTTACTGGCATTCTTTTTGCCATTTTCTCTCTTCATAGGTTGTCTTCTATTTCAGATCGGGTTGTCTTGTCCTTTTTGTCTCGGCTTTCAGGACCATCATTTAATGCCTAATACTGTTGCCTCATCTCGTGCGGCACTGGCAGAGCCGCTTCAGCTTGTATTCGGGGTGAATGTTACTTCTGCCCCATTCTGTAAGCTTTCTCGTGCTTTGTTTCACCTCCAGCCTGCTCACGCACCACCTGAGCCATCCTGATCCTTGGATAAGGTGCCCTCCTATCTTTCCTCTCCTCGGTTTGTGGTGGCCCCTTCAGTTCAAGATTGCTTTTCCGATTCTCTGTTTCTTTTGACATTGGCCTCGGGGAGTTGGGTCGGTGAGCTGCATGCTCTCTTCTGGCACAGGGGTTTCTTCTCTTTTGGTTCTGGTGGTTGGTTTGTTCCGTTGCAGCCTTCTCCTCCTTTTCTTGCGAAGAACGAGACGGCTGCTTTCCGGAGGGGTCCTTGAATCAATGATGCTTGGTTGGTCAGCATGCCAGGGGTGCATCATGTGTTGTGTCCGGTTGCGGCTCTTTGCCGTTACCTGCGCAGTTCGGCTTTGGTGGTTAGGGAATGCGCTTTGGGGCGATCTGGTTTCCATCGTATGCTGTTCCAGGACTCGTGTCTCCCAGGTCGTCTGCAAGATTATTAAGTCTGGCCAGCCTGCGGTCTATCCTCGTGCCCATGCCATTAGGAGGTTTGCTGCATTGACTGCCATGGTTGGCAACATGTCCTGGGCTGATATTCGGGCACGAGGATTTTGGAGGTCGAACAGGATCCTGGCCACTCGATATTTGGTTAACGTTCTTGCTCCTGTGGGTTCCTGTGTTGCTTTGGGTCGCAGGTTGCAGCCAGTTGTCTCGACTTCTTGTTGAGGAGTGTATGGCGGCCACCTCCCAGATAAATCCCCGCTTTTCCTTATCTTTGGTTATGTAACTCCAGGGAGCCAAATGGCTCCCCACAGAAAACCAGCATTGAATGTAATGAGACTTCATTTAATGGATGAGCGCCGGAGGCTCCCTGGCAACCCTCCCTCCCCCCCTCCGGTCGGCAGTTTTTCGAGTTTCTTAATACTTAGCTTCCGAACTGGAGGGTTGCGCGGACGAGTGGCATTTTAGTGGAGTGTGACGTTTGCTTGTTTGTTAGTTTCCTAGGGATTGGAAGGAGGGTCTACCTCTCTTTTTCAATTTTTAGTTGTACAGTTCTTTTTTCACCATTCGGGGGTTTGTTTTGTTGTGCCTACCTTTCTGGATGCCTAACCCCGGTCGATGGCAGATAAGAAAAACCCCAGCCATGGGAAAGGGGGATTTCCAGGACCATTGCTCCCTGAAACCTTTCTGATGGGGGGGGGGGGGCAGATTCTGGCTCATGGTCCCCGGTAGGCTGAACTCTATAGACAAATGCCCTGATCTAATATATCACACATTAGCCTGATAGCTCCAGGGAGCCTCCAGGGCTCACCCAGAAAATGGTGTTTCATTACTTTCAAGGCAGGTTTTTTATGAAGCATTTTCTCTGGAAACTGCTTTTCTACTCTTTTTGGGGTAATGGGCATGGATGCCGGCACTGCTCCAATGCCGTTGCCGTTGGCTTCCAGAACTTAGGGGAGTCCGTTGGGTTCCCTTTGACTCAAAGTAGTTCTGTCCCCTTCTGTTGAGGGCCTCTTTTTGCAGGGGTAGGGGTTATCATAACATCCCCTCCCCGTATGAATTTGAGAGCTGCTCCCCCGAGGGTTCATTTCTGCATGCTGTTAGGCCCGTCAGGATATATATTGACCTTGGATGTCTAGACTATCGATTGTATGTATATCAGGAGTGATATAAATACACATAAATAGGCTCATATGATGCAGCTCCTATTTATATCTAGATATATAGGAGCTACCTCAAATAGGCCTATTGAACCATGTGAGGGAGCCCCTGTTTATATCAATATAAATAGGAGTTGCATTGTATGGGCCAATAGGTATTCTATAGTTCCTTTATTATGTTCCAGTGATGATTAGTTGACCTGGTTTAATTCATTACAATCATATGGAATTGAGAAAACCATATGAACAGCATTGCCGACCAGGATTTGAACCCCATGACATCCAAAATCACCCCCAAGTGTACACTGTACTATGATCAATGGTGCACACCTAAAGGAGGGGAAGGTGGGGCGAATGAGCCCCACCTTTGTTATAGAATGCTCACGCTAGTCCCAAGAGAATTCAACCATTTATGTACATAATTGGGGGAGTTCTTTTGGCTGGTTTTGAGACTTCTGTCTCTTTTTAAATCCAGCAGTAGTTTGTTTTGACTCTCTAACTTTCTGGTTGTCTTCTCTGGTGAGGTAGTGAAAATAAATGTCACTGCTCCCTGCACATCTGTGAGGAGGCTGGGTTCTGGCTCCAGTTCCCGGTAGCCCTCTAGAACTCTACTGCTGATGTGACCCAGTAGATGGTAACCATC
>NC_091198.1:7587968-7692968 GCF_040958095.1 Procambarus clarkii
TTCCAAGGCACGAGTATTACTAGGTTCATGGCTGATGGAATCAACATTAATCAAAACTTAGATCTTGAGTACAGTATTAAAATCATGCTAAAACCTAAGCTGCCACAGCTCCCAAACATTTTTATGAAGCAATCTTTAGCATTAGCACATACACTAAACTGTCAATCTTTGATGAAATTAAACAAAATTGTAAATTGTAAATCCATTTTCAGGCTCTAAAATGACTGATTTATTACAACTGGATGCTAGTCTCATTAGTGAAGATAATGAGACTTTCATAATCCAATGAAGCTTATTATCTATTGTAACATTAAATAATACTTACTTCAATGCAATTCCAAAATGGTGTGCAGCCTTTTCCTCATCATGAACATGTGAAAAAAAGTCTGCCAGCATCTGATGAAGACGACTAGTTGATTGTACTGCAACCTGTTTACGTAATAATTCTATTGCAGCTTCGTAACGCATATCCTGTAAATAAAATCCAACATTGAATGTAATGAAATGCCTATTTCTGGTGGGACTCTTCAAAGCTTCCCTGATGCTAAATCCTGGATAGCTCCACCCAATACAATTC
Organism: Procambarus clarkii; assembly: GCF_040958095.1. NCBI lineage: Eukaryota > Metazoa > Arthropoda > Malacostraca > Decapoda > Cambaridae > Procambarus > Procambarus clarkii. The sequence continues at coordinate 7,588,546 of NC_091198.1, forward strand.
ACACCACCAGTGTATAGTAAGTCACTGGAAACAGGAGACCTACCAGATATATTGAAGACAGCTAATGTAGTCCTAAAAAGGGTGACAGGCATGAGGCACTGAACTACAGGCCAGTGTCCCTAACTTGTGTACCTTGCAAGGTGATCTCTTGAGGTTATTTTGAGATGATTTCGGGGCTTTTAGCGTTCCCGCGACCTGGTCCTTGACCAGGTCTCCTTTTTGTTAACCCCCTCCCCCCTCCTGGAAACAGCCCGTAGCAGCTGTCCAACTCCCAGGTACCTATTTACTGCTAGGTAACAGGGGCATCAGGGTGAAAGATACATTTTCCCCACTTGTCTCCGCCTCCACCTCCACCGGGAATCGAACCCAGAACCTCAGGACTACGAATCCGAAGCGCTAGTCCACCCAGTTGTCAGGCGATGGATAAGATCGTGACAAAAAACCTAGCAGCACATCTGCAGATAAGGGACTTCGTAACACACCCCCAACATGGGGTTCAGGGATGGCAAATCTTGCCTCACTGGTTTAATAGAATTCTACAACCAGGTGACAAAGATGAAACAAAAAAGAGAAGAGTGGGCATACTGCATTTCCTTTGACTGTCGGAAAGCCTTTGACACAGTTACACAGGGCGCTGGTGGCTGAGTGGACAGTACGCTGGATACATAATCCTGTGGTCTGGGGTTCGATTCCCGGTGCCTGCGGAAACAGATAAGCAGAGTTTTTCATCCCAGATGCCCCTGTTACCTAGCAGTAAATAGGTACCTGGGAGTTAGACAGCTGTTACGGGCTGCTTCCTGAGGGGGGAGGGGAGGAATGAAAAAAGACAAAAACAATTTGAACAATTTTGAAAAAAGAAAAAATGTCAAAAAGGTTCATTCTGTGTATGTCAGGTAGGCTGCTCCATTTTCTATGAAATATCATATTGATGTTTTTCGATGGGGAAACTATGGATTAATTTTATTTCCACTATTTTTCATGAGGGAATTTGTTTCGCAAGATGAGCGTTTCACATGACGAGCTCGGTGCTGTGCCGGATAAAATTCGTTAATCGAGGCTCCTCTGTATGTATGAATTTATGACTATTGATGATCATCACAATAGGTACAGAATTATCTTAACAGGAGGGTGGGTTGCCCACAGGCAACTAGTGGAGGTGGAAGAATGATCTATTGGCACAAAAATAAGACAAAGGAATTCTAAAATTTGCAACCCCCCCCCCCACAGCAAGAGCAGCTGAGGGAACCGGTTTATATCAGACAGAGCGAGGGGTTTACCAAGACTTAAAGGCTTAAAAATCAAGCAGGAAACCTAGGCACAGGAATGACTCACTAAGAACCACACCTGATGTACCTTAGGAACACACAGCTGCAAACAAGCAAGCAAAAACACTGACAAAATTCTACAAAAATATCTTAATCTTTCAATTACTCGGCTAACTAAAAGTCCTACACTGTGGTGTGCATGGCAAAAAATAATTCACAAAACTAATGTCCAAAAAAAAAATCCATTTGCTGATTCTAGCAGAGGAGGTAATCACAGATAATGACTGGAGCTATTTAAAGATTAATAATAGAAGTATACTTTACTCTTTCATTGCTCTCTGGCTGACTATAAATTAATGGGCAAGTAGGTTTATGAAATTACACATTTACATTAAACAAATAAATGTTAAGCACTCATACCTGTTCATATAATTCACATAGCAGGTAAACAGCTGGGAGGTGGTATGGGTCTTCTTTTAATGCCTTTTCTAAAAGTGTTTTCCCTTTGCTTATTGTCAAAGTGTCCTTCAGTAGAACAGATGCATATAACTGTAACAAAAAACAAATACTGTATATAGGAATCAAAATATACTTACAAGGGCAGATAAACAGATACACTACTGTATTAATTTAAAGAAAGGGTAACTAGAAATTTTATATTTGGATTGAGTGCAAATGACAAAGCCGAATATTTCCCTTGGTTATGTCACTAAAAAATCATGAAACTGAATTATTAATTGATGAAGCCATCCCACATTAACCACATTCATGATTCACATACATTAATGATGACCAAACCACATATCAGAACGTGAAGAAACGATAATGTTTTGCTCCATCCTGGACCATTATCAAGTCGTGTAACAAAAGAGAGGAAGGTACAGTGAAATATATAGCATAATAGGGTGAAAAGAGGGGTAAGGAGCAGGTAAGAGAAAGATAAGAATATGGAAAGAATAGAATGAATGCATGAATATAATAATAATAAAAAAAAGATGAATTCATAAATATTCTTAAATTTTGCTGATGCTTGTAGCCAAAGATATAATGGGAATGAATGCTCAATTGCCTCCCAAAAATTAAAAAAAAACTGGGCCCAGGATCTGTACAGGTCACAAGGATGGGCAGCAACAGGGCAAACTAGACATTTCTTTCTAGGCGATCCCTCTCTGCTCATTGTTCTCACACCCTTATTGCAAAATTTATTTAGACTAGTCATTAACTTTATTGGTAACTTATTCAGGGAACCACAAAAATGGAAAACTGACATTTCTGTATAAGCATGTGCTTACCTGTACGTACTTATCTATCAGTGACCGTGAGGGAGTGAGATCTAGCACCTTATGCCTCGCATACTAGCGATATATAACCTGGCATGGTTATATATCGCCTATATATTTATATTACTGGCATGGTTATACATCGCCTTTTAAACATTAAAGTTTCTATAATTTTTTCTTAACGTTATGGATGGAAGTGACTTTGACAATTTCTTCTTTTAATATATTCCACTTGCTGACCACCTGTAAATAGTACAAGAATTCCCTTACATCTCTACGCCTCAATTACATGTCCAGCTTCCACCGATGAACACTTGCATGCATGTGCACGGGCGAGTGAGAGGAGCAGGGAAGAGATTCCTGGCTGTACCATTTAATAGGGCATCACTCTACTAGCACTCATTCATTCCTAGGCTTACTAACGTTTGGAAAATGTTCGCTGAACATGTAATATGCATCAACTGACCAAATGAAGGCTGTGGCACACAGTTGACTTTCTGGTTCAGCATGTACCTTACATGATAGTAACTTTGCCTTAAATTCAGTTTACTCCTAAAGGATACAAATAGCAAACATACCAAGCAAATGAGGCTGTAGTGTCAGGCTACAAATAAGATGTAGGATAAACTTAAAAACTTGCTGTTTTATTAGGAGCATCAGCACCACCAGAAAAGGGAGAGAGAAAAATAGAGAGAAAAGAAAGAAAAAAAGAAAAAGGCCTTGTCTGTTGTAGAATTTTGCAACATACAGAATATTTATGTTGCAAAATTCTACATTTCAAACCTTTAGATGTTTGCCCAACATAGAACCTATTACAGTCTTTACAAGGTATTTTATAAATGACACAATTATCACTATGAGGGATGTTTCTAACTAATAGTTTACCAACAGTAAGACATGGCCAATTGTCTAATGCTTTGTTCATTTGTCAGAAAATTCTCACCAAATTGATAGGGAGATGGCATCTTCAATAACGAATTGTAAAATCACTTTCAATAAAAACATAATTGAATCTGCTTTAATACAGATTACAAAATCATGTAATATGAACATTAGCGGTGGTTTATATAATTTAGATCCATTTTTTATTGATCAGTTAAAGGGCAATTTGAGTAGGATCATTGATACATATTTGTCTTACTAGTTCAATGTTAATATCCACTATCTTAAGCTATTAATATCCATGTATGAGCCTATTGGCCCATATGATACAGCTCTTATTTATATCCACCTAATCCCATTCATATATTTGTCATTGTACGTCACTTTACTTCACCTCTCTCTCTCTCCTGCCTATATATGTCCAAACTTACTGTCTTGTAAATCGTTCCTACTGAAGATGTATTATTAAAATACAAAAGTACTTAAGGAAATTCCTGTTTCAATTCTTCCTCCGTGGTCTGACACTGTCACTAGTATGATATACACATTATGACATACTAGTAGTGTATTTTATACTAGTAGTATGATATACACTGCTGGTGTGATGTGCCCTACTAGTATGATACGCACTACTACTATGCAGATGATCCTCTTGACTTTGAAGTAGAAAACAACGTTCAAAAAATATGAAGTACAGTATTACATTTGCCTTATTCAGCATTGCCTATGATTTTCTTGCATGATCTACAAAATGAACACTGCTTACTCTGGTGTGGGTTGCACTGGAAACCTTTTTTTTATTATATGTAGCCTATTAAAAGTCTTACACATCTGCAATTGCATTTTGCACAAATGAATTGTATAAAAAGTCATGTATTATACACAACAAAAAGCCTCATTTTCCTAATTAACAACTGATTACTTAAGCCAGGGCCAGTTTGTCTACATCTTTCATATGACCACAGTTTCATTGGGACGACGCCACTCACGGCTACAGCCCCGATGCCTGGTTGCTACATGCGCATCTTCGCTGGATCACCCTCAGACAAAGCAGTAGCGGAGAATGTGCGTATTGGTGATCCCCTCAGCATGGTCATCTCTCTGGATGATCAGGAAATCTACGGCATGAAGGTTACAGACTGCCTCGTGAGGGACGGCCTTGGCTGGGGAGAACAATGCTCATCAACCATGATGGGTAAGCTAAGCTGCTGAGTAACATTGTTTCTTGCTTTTCCCCTTTCTTGTAAGAGACCAGTAGCTTGAAAGAGACATGTAACAGATGCCTTCTTTTGGTTCTTTTTGAATTAAAAGACGTTCAACTATAGGTATAGTTTTGCCAATTCGTTATCTTGAATTCCTATTTCATTCCATTTATCACGTATTCCTAATACTGTATTGGTATTCCCTCTATAAATGGTAGCTATTTTCTCTTGTGGCAGTCACATCCAGGTAGGCCTACTATGCACTTTTCATTCAAATGAGTGCAAGAGTTGATTACTTTATCAGGAAGATTTTTCTCGGTACAAGAAATGTCGGTAACATATTCATGATTTATAGTTATAAAAATGAATCTAAATTCATAAGTTTTGGATCTATATAAATTAATGTTTTACATCTGAATTATTAAAACTGAATATTGTATTAAAAACTATAATTAATTACTCTCATTATTAATGTAACTGTGTAGTAATAAACATGACAATGCTAGCATTAACAATCCTTCATGATGGCTTTGACAGGTGCCCTGTGGACTATGAAATTCTGGGAACATTCGAGTACTCCTCCTCTAAGACCACAGCTTCTGTACGCTTCCAGGCCCATAAGTTCCCTTACACCTCATCTGTATATTATCAGTGTAATGTCAAACTCTGCATCAAGAATGCTGGAGGCTGCGATGATGTGGTGAGTACCTTCTTACCATAATGCTTTATTATTTTATTCATCGTATTGTTTTGCCAAACACCATTTTTTTTTTTTAACTTCAATCCAAAGGTAAAATTGTTCACTTAACAATGAAGATATATTGGAGAGGAAAATATCAGTTGAAGTTCAATATGTAGCCCAACAGACCGTTCTTGAATGATTAGGAATCAAGGTAATAGTGAAGATCAGAAAGTGCTGATAATGATGTACAGAAAGATAGCAGCAGATAACATTTTGCCCACCGAAGGGGATCTCAAAGATTATTAGTAAAAATTTAAAATTATATTGTTATCAAGTTATTGATAGACAGTTTCAGATATCGAGTTTGTCACTCGGGAAATAAAGAGATACATTAAATTTTGCCTATCCAAATTTCTTGCACAATTGATCTGAATAAAATTTTCTTTACAGCCACCTGTGTGTGTAGAGGGTCAGAACTTACTCCGTCGACGACGTAGAGATGTACCCGAGGTTGATGGAGATGGTAACCTGAAGGAAGTGGCAAAAGTTGACGAAGCCCTTACTATTGAGGTTTTCACAGGTCTCTACGTAAATGAGGATGAGGAAGTAAGTACTAATTTTAGACCTAAAGTTTGCCTGTAAAATACTAATTTATTAACTGGGGGGGGGATGGGGGAGGGCAAACAGAGCAATGTAAAAAATTGTGGAAGGAGGTACAGCAGTTTTACCTCTACAAAAGATGAACCTTCCAGCTTATGAAGACAAAATGCCAGTAATTGCATTAGAAAATCCTTTTAATTTTTTAATCATTATTGTATAATGTATGATTGTAATAAGGCAACAAAGACAACTTATTTTAAAATATATGATTGTAATAAGGCAACAAGACAACTTATTTTAAAATGTATGATTGTAATTGGGTTTGCAAAAGTATACCTGCTAAAGGTAAAAAATGAGAGCACACTGCCACTTGTGTATGTAATGCGTGAGGTTTTTACTAATTATATGTAGTATAACAAGGATATAATTATACATAAAATATGTGGTAAGAGGAGAGAAAATAAGGTTATGAGTGAGCAAATTTTTACAGGGAAGCCTAGGCAAAGATCAAACCAAAAAGAACCTCTCATCTGTATGGAGGAAAGGAACAAAAGCCTCCAGTGAAAGTGTGTAAAGCACCTTTGCAAACCACTGAGGAAGGAAAGAAGTAAACTCCTTTTACCCTCCATTTCAGCACACTGGTGGCAAATCAAGACCAACAGCCAGTGGAGTAGAATGAGATAAAATGAATGCCATCCAATGTCATTTGTTAAGTAAAGTCTGGGTAAGACCCCCAATGATACTCAAGGTGAAATAAAGATGCAGAATATACTAATCATCTGGGTTTGTTATCAAGCTCTGCTGTTCCTTAGGATTGTTATAGCAATGAAATAAAAATATTCTATCAAATTGTGTTATGAAGGGTTTCTTGTAGAAATAAGTACATCAACACAAGACCCCATCTTTTCTGTACTGACAGAGGTGTCTGTCACCAAGGTGCTTTACCCAACTTCCAAATACTTGGATGCACAATAAGTTTATGAACATCTGCAATAGGCTGCTAGGTCTGCTGCCCTTGATTACATTAAGGAACGGAAGCTATGCTTCCAAGGAGATAATTCAAGGCTATTTATAACCCTAATGTCATCACCCAACTGACAAATGAAAGTGCAACAAGCTCAAGGTAAAAAAATAAACACAAAAATACAGCTAGAATAATTCTTGCCATACTAGTCTAAATTTCACACACACACTTAGGAAAATGGCTGAATGTAGACGACCTATTACTTACCCAAGTGTAATTACAAGATGAGAGCCACACTCGTGGTGTCCAGTCTTCCCAGCACTGTCATATGATGCTTTAAAACTACTGACAGGCTTAGCCTCCACCACCTTCTCACTTGTTCCAACTGTCTACCACTCTGTTTGCAGAACTAAACTTTCTAATTTTTTTGGCAGCATAGTGTTTTTGGTTTGAACCTATATCCTCTTGTTCTGGAAGTAGCAGTTTTTTCAATTATTGTCAATTTTATCAATTCCTGTTACTATTTCGTAAGTAGTGATCACATCACCTCTTTTTCTTCTATCTTCTAGCTTTGGTATATTTAACACCTCTAACTTCTCATAGTTTTTGTTTTGGTTCCAGAAGCTATTAATTGCATGTCTTTGCACCGTTTCCAATTCATTGATGTTCTTCTTGAGATATGGGCACCATATAACTGGTACATATTACAATTTGGTGTAAAAGATTGTAAACAATTTCTTTAATATTTCATCATCCATGTACAGTATTTAAAAGTAATGCTAAAGTTGGAAAGCGTAGCAGATGCTTCTCTCACACTGTTATTTAGTGGTCCTCGGGTGACGGTTTACTTTCCAGAACTAAAGATTAGTTTAAAGTGTAGGAGTTTCATCTGCTGCATTTTAATAGAAATACAATTTTCTGATGAAAAATTAGGTAAAATATTATTAAACTTATGCTTTTGTTTTGCTTATCATTTGTCTATATTACATATTCTTTTAATATTAACATCTATAAATATCAGAATGTGTCAACATATAAAACAATGACACCAATATATATAATATATATATATATGGCCTTAGATTAAAATCTTTTCTTTCTTGCAGCTTCCTGAACCTGAAGGAGCCTCCGACACACTTACTCCTCTAAAGGAGGAAGTGATAGAGGATCCAAACACATTTTGTCTCTCTCCAAAGACCTTTGCTATTGGCATTGCCATTGCTGGTCTCATTCTAATGGTAGCAGTTATTGCGTCCATTCTCATACTCATCTCCCGCCGTCGTAGGAGAAAGGAGGATTCAACCACTGGTTCCTCTATATATTCCAGTCCTTACACCAATACAGCTTACAGTCACTCCTCCTAAAAATATTGGCAAAAGTGAATGCCAAAAGTGTGTTGGAGCATCATCAAAATTTGTGGCATAACTTTTTTTTTGTAATTCAGATGGACAGTTTGGATATTATAAGAAAATAGTAAATTAAGAATATGAATGTACAGTAACTACTGTATATTTCCTAGAGTTGAAAAATATATTCAGAACTCAGAACAGTACTGTAAATATGAAAGTGAATTTATAGTGTATTGTGAAGAACATGAACCTCTTTCTCAAAGGAAGCAAAGTACAGTAACTGAAGAATCATGGTCAGTAGGATTACTACAAAATTACTGACATTATGAATGACAAAATTCTGCATGTCAATATTATCAGTCTATAAATGTGGATACACAGTTGTGTTATGGTGCAGTACCCAGCATCCTAAAACAGGAAACGTAAAATGGTGCTCCGGTATAAATTGTCCTAAATATAGATAGCAAGGTGCATAATTAACAGCTTAATTGATCACTCACACTATAGGAGAAATACTAAATACAGTACTAAAGTATACATATTGAAATGCTTGTGTGTTTATGCTTTTAACCAGCTGACAAATTTGATGTTTGACAGTTTGTTAAACTTTCCTAACTGGTTGTGAAGTTTGTGTCTTGAGAGGATGAGGGGAAACAGGTGGCCAAAGGAACAGGGAAGTTATGCCCAGAAAGTCAATGAAAGATGTTTTTAAATTAAAATAAAATACAAAATATTGTAAGTTTAGACTGCTTAGTCCATACAAAACTTTACTTTTTTTTTTTTACTATGTTTCTGGATGAAATTTTGTACATATTTGGATCATTTTTCTCGGTTTAAAATATGATGCAAAATAACAAACAAAAAAGTTAATTTGCACTGTGTATAAAAAGTGCAAGTGACATTTCACTGGCTTTTCTGGGTTTGTTCAATACTCAAATTCTTTCCCCATGACAATAGAACACTGCTTGAAGTACCAGTTAGTAGACTATTATCAGTCAGCCACTAGGCCTGAGAGTAATTATTTAACATGCTGGAATAATCTTTTTAAGCACTGTTTAACAACTGGGGTCTCTGTTCCTTACTCAAGCGTCTCCCCTCTCTTCTTGCTAATCTTATCAAAGATCCGTCCATAAATAAGATTTATTCATTTCTCAGAGGTTGCTCCCTGAGGAATGACTTTAGTGTCTACATAGGATAAGGATAACTGCGGCAAAAGTGACTTATGATGCAATATTACCTGGTGATCTGAAGTAGTGTTACATAACCATCAAGTGTTGGTTAATGATAGTCCTTGCTATCATTGGAGCTAGACCGTTTCCCTGTTAGTAGACTGCAAGCAATTGTTTTAAATATTTATTATTCCAAGAAGAATAGGATGCAAATTTGGCTGTTAATAATAACCTTTTGCTATACACTAAATACTTCTGTAAAGCATGTATATTGGCAAAATTAACAATATTTAGTATTTAAATAAGAATTGAAAATTATATACTCAGCATGCTATACAATACCAGTTTTGGAACACGGTGCTCTATAGGTACAGTATATATATATGACAAACTCTTGCAATTGCTTGCAGTCATAAAATTAAGTAATTTAAAATGGATGAGGGCATTATGGAAAGTTATCTTTGATACAAGTTCACTCCTCAGTGGTGACTTGCATCAATAATGTGGATATTATGGTTTCCTTGTCAGGATTAAAATGTTCTTGTGGATTCTGCAAATAAGCAAATTTGAAATTATTCCAGAATAGCTTATGATTTTCTCTTGCTCCTTTATACATGTATAGTAACTTGTGCAACTAGTTCATAATGCCCGTATCCTCACTATAGTGTAGCTATAGTTTAGTGCCATAAGCTGTGTGCTTACCTATCATATTTGAGCAATCAGAAAACACAAATGAAATTGTACATCTCGCTGACAAAAGGTACAAAACCAGTATCAACCTTAACAGGGTAAATGAGAGCTTCCCACTAGCCCTTTAATATTTGTTGATGGGGCGAGACAGTGTTTCAGCTACATTGCAGTTTGTATCCAAATTTGATTTTTTTTTTAATATTCCTATTAAAAACTGTTGACAAGTTAGGCACTACCTATTCTGGAATTTTAATTTCCAACAGTGAAGTCCTGTGAAGTGAAGCTTTAACAAAATCCAGTAAAGAAAGCAATGTCCAGATGGAACAGACAACATTAAATCCTACTGGTTTGGATTAATACTTAATTGTTAAACTAAGTATTAATTCAGTAATTTAACAATTAAATTGTTAAAAAATTAAAATTTTACAAGTATATTTGGTATCAAAATTTGAGCATAAAAATAAAGAATAACAGATGTCTAGTTTGAACAGAATATTGGTTGCAAAGGAAGGGGACTGATCTAGACTGGAACTTCACTGTACATTTGATTTGTCATATTGCAAAAACAATTAAATTATATTATGGGATAATCTGATGCAAGCAATATACTATAGCATGGGGGGAAGCGGTCTGTAAAATGTTGATATAGATTTTTTAAAATAGCAATAACCCTTGTTATTCACCTTAAGGATTTTGTAACACGAATGCAGCATAATATTAGAGTAATTTTCAGTTAGTTTATTGTATACATTCTTGTTAATTATTAATATTTTAAGAGGATGACACTGTAGTCATTTATACTGTAGATTTTTATACCAAATGTGAAAAACTAATTTCTAAATGACATTACCAAAGCTCAATTCCTCATGGATAATAACTGCTTTTTGCATTAACTTTATTTAATGTCATTTAGTAAATAGTTTTCTTTAAACTTTTTTTAATTTATGACTGACGGCCTACGGGGCAGCTATTAAATGTTTAAGTTTGTTAGATTATAGCATAATACACACACTTTCTATTATATTATTTAGACACTGGTTTACATGTGCATTGTGTTTATCTTGTTCTAACCTCTCAAGGCTTCAGTATATACATATATAGCTTACTTTTGCTACACTTCTCAATAAGTTTTCCATACAATGCACTTCTATATCTTTGTCTTGTATAAAACAGTTGTGTGAACAATTGCCAAATAATCATGAGCATTCTGTAATTAACCAAGTAATCATGATTTTTAAACATTTTGTAGTCTAGATCATTACCACAGTTCTGTTTCAGGTCCCTGTGTTTAAACACTGACTAAACTTGATAGTATCTTGAAATAATGGTACATGTTTTCAGTTATCAAATCCCTACTTATTCAATAATAATGATTAACATTGTAAAAATAATTGTATAACTGATGTATACTATATTTCAAGCTCTTTGTCAAGGGACCAATTTGGGTAAGTAATTGTGGTGGTAGTGCAGTCTACCTGTCTGCAAATTAAAAACTCTAAACTCACTTTGAGCATTTCTACTGACATACACAGGTCCCATCAACTGCTTTATAACAAAGTTTACATTACAATACTTTGAGTGACTAAATATTATGTTTATAAATTTACACAGTATCAGCATTTAGTAATTGAGTGTTGTTTTGAATCTTTACATGTGTCAATTTAATGCAAGTGCTGCAAGATGAATATTCCAATGACATTATGCTTAGAAAGATCGATATTGATTTAAGGCATCACTTATTAAAGGTACTATTGCTGGTTATTATGGTGCAATGAAGGATGGTGCCACTAAGTATAAGGCCATTCAGGTATTGTGCCATTAAATTATGGCATGTATGTATGTTACTAAATGAATGATATCACCTGTGCCTTGTTGAACCATTGTGAGCTATCATCTTCTCTTGTGCGCTACGCGGGATGGTGACGGGTCTGTAGTTGCTCCACCGGGGACACCAAATAAATGCAATGAATTTGTGATAATGTTTTCTTGTCCCTGAATGTGCATGCATAGTCAAGTAGAGTAATAAAGTGAACAAAAATTTCCAAACAAGAAATCAATGTAATATATTATCATTAATGATACATATCATTAAGCCTGACTATTTATACCGTACATTTGTAATCAAAGTTAATATAAATTTTGCCACCAAATACACTGCTGAAAACAGTCAAATGTTCTTGTTCTTAATGCATTTCAAGTTGATTTAATAAGAAAAAAAAAAAGCTTTGAATATAATTAAATGCCAATTTCTGGATGAGCCCCAGTGGCTTCCTGAAGCTACCGTACTGTACTGTCACTGCTTGTGTACCGCTACTAGGTTGCATTCATCACCGTTCTATCACCGACCAGAACCTGGCTTCCTCGGAGGCACAGAGAGCAGTGACGTACGTATATTTACTATGGGAAGTGGGGAGGTCCTGGCATTGCCTGCTATACCTCTTTATCTACCAATCTATCAATCCACATAGCCATCATTTACCTATCTATCCATCTTTCTATATCATTATCTATCCATTCACCATCTTTTTATCCAGTATCTATCCATCCATCAAACCATACATCTATCCATCCATTTACTATGTGTCTGTCTGTCTGTCTCTCTCGTATTAAAATACTGTACAATTGTCTAATGTGTCAAGTAGTCACCAGTGAGAGGAGCTAGTGGTCTATATAAAAAAAAAAAAAAATTGCCACTTTTGGAAAAAAAAAAAAGGCCATGGGTTGAGAAACCTTTAAAGCTGTGGAAGAATCATCTATTTTATGTGAGTACGAGCAAATTATTGACAGCAAGAAATTTCTGTTAATTTTTCCCAAGACCAGTGAATAATGGTGCAAATTAGTACAGTACAAGGACAAGAAATTGTGAAAATATTTAGCTATGCAACTGGTGGGCAGTGCCAAATCATCATGGGAGTCTGAATGTAACCGTGGCACACTGTTTCCTTTTGAATTCTAGGGACCCCAGCCAGCCTATACTCATCTCACACTCCAGACCATTCCCTCTGCCAATTTGGGTTAAGCAAGCCCCATGCATATGGCCTCCAACTTCAGTCAGTCAGACAGACATTTTATCTTGTAGTATATATTTATGCCATCACTGGGGAAGGTACCCAGAGAGTCAGCAAGACAAAGCAGACCACTGCTGGCTTTAACGAGACCGCAGCATCGAGAATCGCCAAAAGAACATTCCCAACAATGTAAACAAACCATCAAAATCTCTTACTATTGAAAGCTCATTTTCCCCAACTCGGATGGAGGCAGCTCCCAGTCAGCCAGCCAGCATGTCCACCTACAGTTCTATGGCAGATCTAACCAACCCCCAAGCAACCTAGAGGGTGTCAAAGTCATCAGGGCTCTCCCAGAAATTGGCATTCATTACATTCAACACTGGTTTTCTGGAGAGAGCCCCATGTGGCTCCCTGAAGCTAACTACCAACAGAAAAGGAAAACAAAAAGCCACTTACCAGGGAGGAGAGAGCACTGCAGGAACTAAGATGAAGACGAGGATTTCTGGCTGAGAGAACCCAAAGCCACATAAGGGTGCCGGGGCCTGGGCACACTGACAAGATACTGGGTTACCAGAACCCTGTTTGTGCCACTTAACTGAAAAGCAGAACACTTGGAGCCAGAGCAGCAGAGAAGTGATCCGGCACATACTACACATCTGCATAGAACTGAACGTGGAGATGCCGGCTGATTGGGAGCTGCCTCCCCACAAACGAGTGGGGCAAACAAGGTTGCACAAGTTTTAAGAGATTTGATCATTGTTGGGAGAGTTAGTTCACTAGTTTTCAAGGCTGCAGTCTCGTTTGAACGCGCATCTGTGATACAGAGCCTAATGAACCATAATATGCCTAAGCTCTACCCAGGAAAGTAAAAATTTATAGTCTCTACATATTTATTGATGCATTTAAATTAATGAAGCATTTACAGGTATTTTTATCGTGTGTGTTAAAATACTAAAGTATATACAAAAATAAACGTCATTGTTTTTGATAAAAAAATTCACTTGTGTGTTGAATTCTTTTATCTGTATATTCACATATGGAGCCATAGGCCACATGCATTATTCTGGAAAAACAGTATTACACTATAAAACTAAAAAATGGTTAATTTCAAGGGTCAGGCTTTAAAATGAACTGATGTATGGTAAGAGTCCAAAGATTGCAAATTTACAATGGAACTTTAATTCTAATACAATTAAACCCATGTAATATAGAAAATGGAATGAAACAAGGGAAGGGGAGGGGCTACCTATAACTAGTCCTGGTAATATTTTATTTATCTTGTTGTGCAGTGTTGTTGTCTTCACCCATCATACAACCCTTGCAACTACAGTAATTTATTGTTTAGGCTCGGTAATCTGAATTATATGGGGCTCACCTTATTTGAGTTAACCGAACATTCATCTTGGCCGAATTTCTTACCAGCAATGTCCAAAAATGAGCAAATTTGCAATTTTTTGTACCACAACCCAATTACTCCCACCACTTACCCATGCACTCTGGTCATTTACCCATTCATTTTCATGGCTTACCTACTTACCCCATCATTTACTTGAAAACGATGGAAGTGCATTCATTCAGACTACTGAATTCCAACCTATCTCTCACTATATCATACAGTACATGTAATTTTAATATTTTTCTCACATATCTTTCCCATTTACTTTTCCAAAGAACTGCTTCAGAAGTACCCATCTTCCTCTTCTGAAATTCAACTTCCTACCAATTCCTTTCCCTTTAGCATTTTTTCTGGAACACAAACTGCAAATCGGTTTATAACCAGATCCACCAATTACTTCTGGATGAATAAGCGTAAACAGTTAAGGATCAATGTTCAGTGGACCTTCCTGTCCTGGCCTTGAGCCCAACCAAATTGCTTGTGAGGTTGGGGCGAGCTGATCCCACATTCTATTTCTAGTACATTGTCACTGCTGCCTACTAGTGCCAAATATTTTACTAAAAATCTCTTCCTCTCACTCTATGAACACAAAAGTCCAATATAGTTAGTTCATCACCTCTCATCCTTGTGGCTTTATTTATTTGTTGTTGAATAGATGATTGTTCTGTCTGGAAAGAAATCCAATTGTTCATTCCTAGATCACATCATTTTCAATAGAGGTAAATTGATTTTTAGTTAAAGCTCCCAGTTAAAATTAATCTTACCTCCTTTCGGCTATCCTAATTATATCTCTCACAATGCTCAGTTGCCATTCCCTCATGTTTTCTCAGTGTTCTTGTGCCCAGGCATTGTTTGATGGAGCAGTGTATATACATTACTGTACTACTATCCACCATAACAGACTTCTTATTTAAGCTCCATTTATGTTATTTGGACCTCTACATTATGAGGATTTTGTATTATCTCTCATGCTAACAGATCTTTTATTAATATTGCTAGCTCATCTACTTCTTCACTTCCCTGTCCCCTTTCTACATTATGTAATCTTTTTCAAAGACAAACTCATTGTGCATCCTTTTTCAAGTTTTGTCTCCATCAAAAGAGGACTTGACAAACACCTCAAATGATACCTGATCAACCAGGCTGTGATCAGCTGCATTGAACAGCTTGGTTGACCAGACCACCAACCAGGAGGCCTGGTCAGAGACCGGGCCAGGAATATTGATCCTTGGAATCATTGACAACTAATCAATACAAGTACCAGTACTGTATGTCTAGGCCTCAACTATTATATCCTTCCATTCCATAACTTGTTTATAAATATCCAATTTGTATACAAGATATTTAAGAACCAGTTTTTATTTGGAGTTTTTCCTTTCTATTTAATTTTCTGTTTAGTGAGGTCCTATTGATCCAAAGTCAAAGTATTTACTGGGTTTCTCAACCCATAACTTTGTATAAAAAAAAACAACTCTCCTTCCTTTTGCCTTTTTTAGACCTTTACTTTTCTACGGTTTCTGAAAGTTCTCTCAGTACTTTAACCCTTTTGCATTCCCAAAATTTTTGCCTTTTGCAATATATCCTCCATTTACCTTGTGTTACTCATCGTTTTATTCAGCAGTCTACTTTTGCCATGAACAAATCCACAAGGGCGTGACGAGGATTCGAACCTACGTCCGAGATCATCCCAGACGCTGCCATAATCTGTTTGTTCATTTGATGCATCACGCTATTGTGATTTCTGTGTGTACTTTTGCCATATTCCTACTTTCCAATAAACTTAAATTCTTACACATTTCTTCACAATCTTACCACTCAAACTCTTTAACCCGTAGACAGCAGCTATGGAAAATGGTCATACTCGCCTATGTACCAAAAAAAAAAAAATCCTAAAAATAATTTTTCATTATAGAATTATTAATTTGTATTTGTACACAAGTGAATATTTATCGTTTCACTGGGTGGAGGCGCTCTGCAAGGCTACATCTGGCACTTGTCAATGCCTGGTGCTCGACTTTGCTGATGCTTCCTGTTTTACCCTCGGATGTTTCACTGATTGTATTATCGTTTGTTTTTCTTTATTTACGTCTACAGAGAGCATTTATATCCATATCTGCATCGTACATGTGAAACTCAGACAATAATAGTTTAAATTGTCTTTTGCTGATTACCGCAGTCCCTTAAGGATAGTCAGTAGATGATAATCGCAGCCTAAGAGTTAATGAAAACAAATCTACCAAAGTCTCACAGGTTAGCAACTTACTATTAATGAATAAAATATGCACAATGATAATATTAACACAGTTCATGTAACATCTAGGAATCCTTCTAAATCAACATGTTGCCATCAGGGACTGATGTCAACATATAGTATCATCAGTTATCACTAGTTAGTGGAGCAAGTGATGCAGGGAGGGTACATGTACTCTTGAAGGGATAAGTCAGTCAAGTCTCTCTCTCTCTCCCTCTCTCTGTGAAGTGAAGACCAGTGAAGACCCTAACTTGTACGAGCTCCCTCTACTGAACATGGTTTGTGAGCATGACGACGACACTATAACATCTCAAGTTGGAACAGAATAATGTACATTGCTGCCTGGAATCCTGGAAGCATATGAGTTGTTTTATCTGGCCAGACAACTTGAATGCACGTCACCTAAAGAGGTACCACTTGATGGGGCAGGTCTTGCCTAGAGGTTCTGGTGTAGGGATGAGGGAGAATGGGAAGCACAATATGGTAGTAAGCTATTTTATGCTTTGCACAATATTTATCATTCTACCATACCAACATCTAACCTTGTATTATTTTGGTGTCTGTCAATGTTTGTCAAGAATTTGTATCTGCTTCTCATGAGGAGCTCATTCAATTTTTTTTTAGTCTCTGTAAGGATCTTCCAGAGGGAGATAAAGAGTATCTTTGCCCACCTAAAGTGACAAAATGAATTACAGGAAAAATATACAATGAAGCCACATTAACATGATGTAACAATGAGAAAATCAGTGGGAGCCCTGAGGAGGATTCCAACCCACTCACTTGGTACTCCCGAGCTAGCACCCGAGGCCATTTTGTTCCTGTAAGAAACAACGTTTCTATTTTTCTTCCTTACAGGAACAAAAACAGTAGAATTGCAAACAAATAATCATGAAACAAATGAGATATAAGAGCATCTCTAAGAACATTTATATAGTAATGACAAAATATCACAATGAACATTGTATACTGGACTTTTAAAGGAAGGTCTACGTAGAAAAATAAATACATTATGATGCCGCACTTTATACATGATGCCGTGTTTCTTGTATTAATAAGCATAATTTGTTCATCAAATAAATAAAATACAGCACTGAAATCCTAACATCCTCAATTATATCTACATGCATGTGAAAATGCTGCATAAATACAATGTCCTAAGATGGGTAGTACAATCAATAAATATTCATATATGATTTTGTGTGTAAATCAAGGACAAAGTTTTCCAGTCACTAAATTACAAATACTGTGTACAAAAGTATGCTACTAATCAGTTAGGCAGATTATGCTCACAGCAAATGCAGCATCGACAACTTGGTGCGACTTTAGTTGTTGACCATGTGGTAAACATTTCAGATGGTACTATGCTACTGGCCACTAAATGAAAAGTCCACATCTGACCAAACAGCTTCAAGATCACTTTCTTCCACTTCTCCCTGAAATAGATTTTGATTAGAGAAATCAGATTTTGCAGTGTGACCAAGTTCCATACATAATCTAGGACACGGGTAACAAAATAAGAATACCTAAGAGGAGAGATCCAAACTCTCAGAGTGGGTGGCCAATGGAACACGAGCAGGTACTAGGGAAGAGAAGCCTAGTTAAAAACCACAGTGATTGAAATTACTGGAGATATAAAATGTGGCTGGCATTTACACAACTGTGAAATCATATATGATAATATTAGTAATAGCAACAAAGTTCTCTATGTGGAACAGTTCATCTCAAAAAGGCAAAAACCTGCTTAGTTTAGGTTCAAGACTGATGTCCCACCTTTAGTAGGTACTAGTAAACTAGAACAAATAAGGCTCGAGAGTGAGGGAACAGCTGGCACGGAACTCAGCGAGACCTGAGCTGCTACCTAGTGAAGGGTAATGGGTTCTTGAAGCAAGGGTTGTGATACATGAAAAACTACCAGGTGACAGGTTTTCAAATTGTGTCGTTTGTTGCCTCTATGAGTGTTGAATTGTTCAGTTGATGGTTTGACTTTGTGAAATTCACTTTGGTGTGGGGTTGATCTATGATCCCTACACTTTCCTCACCTATGTGGTAATACCAGATTTTGGTCCAAGGTGTTTAGTATTCATTCAAAGTTAAAGGCCCAATTGTTACTAACAACTCTAATGATTCAGTATCTTTAACTAAAGATAACTACTGAAGGATACAGAACAGAAAAATCTTTTTACGTGAATCATCTCCCTGCCTCACTAAATGGTCATAGTACTGTATAGCAAAGTATTACTCCAGGTAGCTGAAGTCATAATGTAATAAACAAGTGACATCTTTTTACTTAATTTAACCTTCATTGACTCTTGTTCCTCTTTTTTTTTTCCTCAGGGCAGATGTCTTCCATGAAAAGTAGGAAACTGGACAATGATGAAGGATAAATGAATGAATGAACTAAAGGGGGCTGGGGTGATGTAAAGAGTTAATACACAGAATCACAAACAAAGTGGCAAATGCACACCAACTGCTGAAACCTATACTGGATGTCTAGTCATTTGTTGTAAAATTTTAAGGTTACCAATTTATTTTATTTATCAGAATTATAATCTCGGATATCACATTTGAGCTGAAATCAAAATTTTGTTTTGCAACTCAAGTCAATACACTATCAGTTTAAAGAATAAAATGACTTAAAGAAAAAATAAGAAGACAATTAGGTTAAATTATCTTACCTCAGAATCAGCTATATCCTCCACCTCCATGTCATAAGGAGGAGCTTCAACTGCATCAGGAGCAGCCTCCATCTTCTGCATTCCTTCCAAGGCACGAGTATTACTAGGTTCATGGCTGATGGAATCAACATTAATCAAAACTTAGATCTTGAGTACAGTATTAAAATCATGCTAAAACCTAAGCTGCCACAGCTCCCAAACATTTTTATGAAGCAATCTTTAGCATTAGCACATACACTAAACTGTCAATCTTTGATGAAATTAAACAAAATTGTAAATTGTAAATCCATTTTCAGGCTCTAAAATGACTGATTTATTACAACTGGATGCTAGTCTCATTAGTGAAGATAATGAGACTTTCATAATCCAATGAAGCTTATTATCTATTGTAACATTAAATAATACTTACTTCAATGCAATTCCAAAATGGTGTGCAGCCTTTTCCTCATCATGAACATGTGAAAAAAAGTCTGCCAGCATCTGATGAAGACGACTAGTTGATTGTACTGCAACCTGTTTACGTAATAATTCTATTGCAGCTTCGTAACGCATATCCTGTAAATAAAATCCAACATTGAATGTAATGAAATGCCTATTTCTGGTGGGACTCTTCAAAGCTTCCCTGATGCTAAATCCTGGATAGCTCCACCCAATACAATTCACACCACCAGTGTATAGTAAGTCACTGGAAACAGGAGACCTACCAGATATATTGAAGACAGCTAATGTAGTCCTAAAAAGGGTGACAGGCATGAGGCACTGAACTACAGGCCAGTGTCCCTAACTTGTGTACCTTGCAAGGTGATCTCTTGAGGTTATTTTGAGATGATTTCGGGGCTTTTAGCGTTCCCGCGACCTGGTCCTTGACCAGGTCTCCTTTTTGTTAACCCCCTCCCCCTCCTGGAAACAGCCCGTAGCAGCTGTCCAACTCCCAGGTACCTATTTACTGCTAGGTAACAGGGGCATCAGGGTGAAAGATACATTTTCCCCACTTGTCTCCGCCTCCACCTCCACCGGGAATCGAACCCAGAACCTCAGGACTACGAATCCGAAGCGCTAGTCCACCCAGTTGTCAGGCGATGGATAAGATCGTGACAAAAAACCTAGCAGCACATCTGCAGATAAGGGACTTCGTAACACACCCCAACATGGGGTTCAGGGATGGCAAATCTTGCCTCACTGGTTTAATAGAATTCTACAACCAGGTGACAAAGATGAAACAAAAAAGAGAAGAGTGGGCATACTGCATTTCCTTTGACTGTCGGAAAGCCTTTGACACAGTTACACAGGGCGCTGGTGGCTGAGTGGACAGTACGCTGGATACATAATCCTGTGGTCTGGGGTTCGATTCCCGGTGCCTGCGGAAACAGATAAGCAGAGTTTTTCATCCCAGATGCCCCTGTTACCTAGCAGTAAATAGGTACCTGGGAGTTAGACAGCTGTTACGGGCTGCTTCCTGAGGGGGGAGGGGAGGAATGAAAAAAGACAAAAACAATTTGAACAATTTTGAAAAAAGAAAAAATGTCAAAAAGGTTCATTCTGTGTATGTCAGGTAGGCTGCTCCATTTTCTATGAAATATCATATTGATGTTTTTCGATGGGGAAACTATGGATTAATTTTATTTCCACTATTTTTCATGAGGGAATTTGTTTCGCAAGATGAGCGTTTCACATGACGAGCTCGGTGCTGTGCCGGATAAAATTCGTTAATCGAGGCTCCTCTGTATGTATGAATTTATGACTATTGATGATCATCACAATAGGTACAGAATTATCTTAACAGGAGGGTGGGTTGCCCACAGGCAACTAGTGGAGGTGGAAGAATGATCTATTGGCACAAAAATAAGACAAAGGAATTCTAAAATTTGCAACCCCCCCCCCCACAGCAAGAGCAGCTGAGGGAACCGGTTTATATCAGACAGAGCGAGGGGTTTACCAAGACTTAAAGGCTTAAAAATCAAGCAGGAAACCTAGGCACAGGAATGACTCACTAAGAACCACACCTGATGTACCTTAGGAACACACAGCTGCAAACAAGCAAGCAAAAACACTGACAAAATTCTACAAAAATATCTTAATCTTTCAATTACTCGGCTAACTAAAAGTCCTACACTGTGGTGTGCATGGCAAAAAATAATTCACAAAACTAATGTAAAAAAAAAATCCATTTGCTGATTCTAGCAGAGGAGGTAATCACAGATAATGACTGGAGCTATTTAAAGATTAATAATAGAAGTATACTTTACTCTTTCATTGCTCTCTGGCTGACTATAAATTAATGGGCAAGTAGGTTTATGAAATTACACATTTACATTAAACAAATAAATGTTAAGCACTCATACCTGTTCATATAATTCACATAGCAGGTAAACAGCTGGGAGGTGGTATGGGTCTTCTTTTAATGCCTTTTCTAAAAGTGTTTTCCCTTTGCTTATTGTCAAAGTGTCCTTCAGTAGAACAGATGCATATAACTGTAACAAAAAACAAATACTGTATATAGGAATCAAAATATACTTACAAGGGCAGATAAACAGATACACTACTGTATTAATTTAAAGAAAGGGTAACTAGAAATTTTATATTTGGATTGAGTGCAAATGACAAAGCCGAATATTTCCCTTGGTTATGTCACTAAAAAATCATGAAACTGAATTATTAATTGATGAAGCCATCCCACATTAACCACATTCATGATTCACATACATTAATGATGACCAAACCACATATCAGAACGTGAAGAAACGATAATGTTTTGCTCCATCCTGGACCATTATCAAGTCGTGTAACAAAAGAGAGGAAGGTACAGTGAAATATATAGCATAATAGGGTGAAAAGAGGGGTAAGGAGCAGGTAAGAGAAAGATAAGAATATGGAAAGAATAGAATGAATGCATGAATATAATAATAATAAAAAAAAGATGAATTCATAAATATTCTTAAATTTTGCTGATGCTTGTAGCCAAAGATATAATGGGAATGAATGCTCAATTGCCTCCCAAAAAATTAAAAAAAAACTGGGCCCAGGATCTGTACAGGTCACAAGGATGGGCAGCAACAGGGCAAACTAGACATTTCTTTCTAGGCGATCCCTCTCTGCTCATTGTTCTCACACCCTTATTGCAAAATTTATTTAGACTAGTCATTAACTTTATTGGTAACTTATTCAGGGAACCACAAAAATGGAAAACTGACATTTCTGTATAAGCATGTGCTTACCTGTACGTACTTATCTATCAGTGACCGTGAGGGAGTGAGATCTAGCACCTTATGCCTCGCATACTAGCGATATATAACCTGGCATGGTTATATATCGCCTATATATTTATATTACTGGCATGGTTATACATCGCCTTTTTAAACATTAAAGTTTCTATAATTTTTTCTTAACGTTATGGATGGAAGTGACTTTGACAATTTCTTCTTTTAATATATTCCACTTGCTGACCACCTGTAAATAGTACAAGAATTCCCTTACATCTCTACGCCTCAATTACATGTCCAGCTTCCACCGATGAACACTTGCATGCATGTGCACGGGCGAGTGAGAGGAGCAGGGAAGAGATTCCTGGCTGTACCATTTAATAGGGCATCACTCTACTAGCACTCATTCATTCCTAGGCTTACTAACGTTTGGAAAATGTTCGCTGAACATGTAATATGCATCAACTGACCAAATGAAGGCTGTGGCACACAGTTGACTTTCTGGTTCAGCATGTACCTTACATGATAGTAACTTTGCCTTAAATTCAGTTTACTCCTAAAGGATACAAATAGCAAACATACCAAGCAAATGAGGCTGTAGTGTCAGGCTACAAATAAGATGTAGGATAAACTTAAAAACTTGCTGTTTTATTAGGAGCATCAGCACCACCAGAAAAGGGAGAGAGAAAAATAGAGAGAAAAGAAAGAAAAAAAGAAAAAGGCCTTGTCTGTTGTAGAATTTTGCAACATACAGAATATTTATGTTGCAAAATTCTACATTTCAAACCTTTAGATGTTTGCCCAACATAGAACCTATTACAGTCTTTACAAGGTATTTTATAAATGACACAATTATCACTATGAGGGATGTTTCTAACTAATAGTTTACCAACAGTAAGACATGGCCAATTGTCTAATGCTTTGTTCATTTGTCAGAAAATTCTCACCAAATTGATAGGGAGATGGCATCTTCAATAACGAATTGTAAAATCACTTTCAATAAAAACATAATTGAATCTGCTTTAATACAGATTACAAAATCATGTAATATGAACATTAGCGGTGGTTTATATAATTTAGATCCATTTTTATTGATCAGTTAAAGGGCAATTTGAGTAGGATCATTGATACATATTTGTCTTACTAGTTCAATGTTAATATCCACTATCTTAAGCTATTAATATCCATGTATGAGCCTATTGGCCCATATGATACAGCTCTTATTTATATCCACCTAATCCCATTCATATATTTGTCATTGTACGTCACTTTACTTCACCTCTCTCTCTCTCCTGCCTATATATGTCCAAACTTACTGTCTTGTAAATCGTTCCTACTGAAGATGTATTATTAAAATACAAAAGTACTTAAGGAAATTCCTGTTTCAATTCTTCCTCCGTGGTCTGACACTGTCACTAGTATGATATACACATTATGACATACTAGTAGTGTATTTTATACTAGTAGTATGATATACACTGCTGGTGTGATGTGCCCTACTAGTATGATACGCACTACTACTATGCAGATGATCCTCTTGACTTTGAAGTAGAAAACAACGTTCAAAAAATATGAAGTACAGTATTACATTTGCCTTATTCAGCATTGCCTATGATTTTCTTGCATGATCTACAAAATGAACACTGCTTACTCTGGTGTGGGTTGCACTGGAAACCTTTTTTTTATTATATGTAGCCTATTAAAAGTCTTACACATCTGCAATTGCATTTTGCACAAATGAATTGTATAAAAAGTCATGTATTATACACAACAAAAAGCCTCATTTTCCTAATTAACAACTGATTACTTAAGCCAGGGCCAGTTTGTCTACATCTTTCATATGACCACAGTTTCATTGGGACGACGCCACTCACGGCTACAGCCCCGATGCCTGGTTGCTACATGCGCATCTTCGCTGGATCACCCTCAGACAAAGCAGTAGCGGAGAATGTGCGTATTGGTGATCCCCTCAGCATGGTCATCTCTCTGGATGATCAGGAAATCTACGGCATGAAGGTTACAGACTGCCTCGTGAGGGACGGCCTTGGCTGGGGAGAACAAATGCTCATCAACCATGATGGGTAAGCTAAGCTGCTGAGTAACATTGTTTCTTGCTTTTCCCCTTTCTTGTAAGAGACCAGTAGCTTGAAAGAGACATGTAACAGATGCCTTCTTTTGGTTCTTTTTGAATTAAAAGACGTTCAACTATAGGTATAGTTTTGCCAATTCGTTATCTTGAATTCCTATTTCATTCCATTTATCACGTATTCCTAATACTGTATTGGTATTCCCTCTATAAATGGTAGCTATTTTCTCTTGTGGCAGTCACATCCAGGTAGGCCTACTATGCACTTTTCATTCAAATGAGTGCAAGAGTTGATTACTTTATCAGGAAGATTTTTCTCGGTACAAGAAATGTCGGTAACATATTCATGATTTATAGTTATAAAAATGAATCTAAATTCATAAGTTTTGGATCTATATAAATTAATGTTTTACATCTGAATTATTAAAACTGAATATTGTATTAAAAACTATAATTAATTACTCTCATTATTAATGTAACTGTGTAGTAATAAACATGACAATGCTAGCATTAACAATCCTTCATGATGGCTTTGACAGGTGCCCTGTGGACTATGAAATTCTGGGAACATTCGAGTACTCCTCCTCTAAGACCACAGCTTCTGTACGCTTCCAGGCCCATAAGTTCCCTTACACCTCATCTGTATATTATCAGTGTAATGTCAAACTCTGCATCAAGAATGCTGGAGGCTGCGATGATGTGGTGAGTACCTTCTTACCATAATGCTTTATTATTTTATTCATCGTATTGTTTTGCCAAACACCATTTTTTTTTTTTAACTTCAATCCAAAGGTAAAATTGTTCACTTAACAATGAAGATATATTGGAGAGGAAAATATCAGTTGAAGTTCAATATGTAGCCCAACAGACCGTTCTTGAATGATTAGGAATCAAGGTAATAGTGAAGATCAGAAAGTGCTGATAATGATGTACAGAAAGATAGCAGCAGATAACATTTTGCCCACCGAAGGGGATCTCAAAGATTATTAGTAAAAATTTAAAATTATATTGTTATCAAGTTATTGATAGACAGTTTCAGATATCGAGTTTGTCACTCGGGAAATAAAGAGATACATTAAATTTTGCCTATCCAAATTTCTTGCACAATTGATCTGAATAAAATTTTCTTTACAGCCACCTGTGTGTGTAGAGGGTCAGAACTTACTCCGTCGACGACGTAGAGATGTACCCGAGGTTGATGGAGATGGTAACCTGAAGGAAGTGGCAAAAGTTGACGAAGCCCTTACTATTGAGGTTTTCACAGGTCTCTACGTAAATGAGGATGAGGAAGTAAGTACTAATTTTAGACCTAAAGTTTGCCTGTAAAATACTAATTTATTAACTGGGGGGGGATGGGGGAGGGCAAACAGAGCAATGTAAAAAATTGTGGAAGGAGGTACAGCAGTTTTACCTCTACAAAAGATGAACCTTCCAGCTTATGAAGACAAAATGCCAGTAATTGCATTAGAAAATCCTTTTAATTTTTTAATCATTATTGTATAATGTATGATTGTAATAAGGCAACAAAGACAACTTATTTTAAAATATATGATTGTAATAAGGCAACAAAGACAACTTATTTTAAAATGTATGATTGTAATTGGGTTTGCAAAAGTATACCTGCTAAAGGTAAAAAATGAGAGCACACTGCCACTTGTGTATGTAATGCGTGAGGTTTTTACTAATTATATGTAGTATAACAAGGATATAATTATACATAAAATATGTGGTAAGAGGAGAGAAAATAAGGTTATGAGTGAGCAAATTTTTACAGGGAAGCCTAGGCAAAGATCAAACCAAAAAGAACCTCTCATCTGTATGGAGGAAAGGAACAAAAGCCTCCAGTGAAAGTGTGTAAAGCACCTTTGCAAACCACTGAGGAAGGAAAGAAGTAAACTCCTTTACCCTCCATTTCAGCACACTGGTGGCAAATCAAGACCAACAGCAGTGGAGTAGAATGAGATAAAATGAATGCCATCCAATGTCATTTGTTAAGTAAAGTCTGGGTAAGACCCCCAATGATACTCAAGGTGAAATAAAGATGCAGAATATACTAATCATCTGGGTTTGTTATCAAGCTCTGCTGTTCCTTAGGATTGTTATAGCAATGAAATAAAAATATTCTATCAAATTGTGTTATGAAGGGTTTCTTGTAGAAATAAGTACATCAACACAAGACCCCATCTTTTCTGTACTGACAGAGGTGTCTGTCACCAAGGTGCTTTACCCAACTTCCAAATACTTGGATGCACAATAAGTTTATGAACATCTGCAATAGGCTGCTAGGTCTTGCTGCCCTTGATTACATTAAGGAACGGAAGCTATGCTTCCAAGGAGATAATTCAAGGCTATTTATAACCCTAATGTCATCACCCAACTGACAAATGAAAGTGCAACAAGCTCAAGGTAAAAATAAACACAAAAATACAGCTAGAATAATTCTTGCCATACTAGTCTAAATTTCACACACACACTTAGGAAAATGGCTGAATGTAGACGACCTATTACTTACCCAAGTGTAATTACAAGATGAGAGCCACACTCGTGGTGTCCAGTCTTCCCAGCACTGTCATATGATGCTTTAAAACTACTGACAGGCTTAGCCTCCACCACCTTCTCACTTGTTCCAACTGTCTACCACTCTGTTTGCAGAACTAAACTTTCTAATTTTTTTGGCAGCATAGTGTTTTTGGTTTGAACCTATATCCTCTTGTTCTGGAAGTAGCAGTTTTTTCAATTATTGTCAATTTTATCAATTCCTGTTACTATTTCGTAAGTAGTGATCACATCACCTCTTTTTCTTCTATCTTCTAGCTTTGGTATATTTAACACCTCTAACTTCTCATAGTTTTTGTTTTGGTTCCAGAAGCTATTAATTGCATGTCTTTGCACCGTTTCCAATTCATTGATGTTCTTCTTGAGATATGGGCACCATATAACTGGTACATATTACAATTTGGTGTAAAAGATTGTAAACAATTTCTTTAATATTTCATCATCCATGTACAGTATTTAAAAGTAATGCTAAAGTTGGAAAGCGTAGCAGATGCTTCTCTCACACTGTTATTTAGTGGTCCTCGGGTGACGGTTTACTTTCCAGAACTAAAGATTAGTTTAAAGTGTAGGAGTTTCATCTGCTGCATTTTAATAGAAATACAATTTTCTGATGAAAAATTAGGTAAAATATTATTAAACTTATGCTTTTGTTTTGCTTATCATTTGTCTATATTACATATTCTTTTAATATTAACATCTATAAATATCAGAATGTGTCAACATATAAAACAATGACACCAATATATATATATATATATATATGGCCTTAGATTAAAATCTTTTCTTTCTTGCAGCTTCCTGAACCTGAAGGAGCCTCCGACACACTTACTCCTCTAAAGGAGGAAGTGATAGAGGATCCAAACACATTTTGTCTCTCTCCAAAGACCTTTGCTATTGGCATTGCCATTGCTGGTCTCATTCTAATGGTAGCAGTTATTGCGTCCATTCTCATACTCATCTCCCGCCGTCGTAGGAGAAAGGAGGATTCAACCACTGGTTCCTCTATATATTCCAGTCCTTACACCAATACAGCTTACAGTCACTCCTCCTAAAAATATTGGCAAAAGTGAATGCCAAAAGTGTGTTGGAGCATCATCAAAATTTGTGGCATAACTTTTTTTTTGTAATTCAGATGGACAGTTTGGATATTATAAGAAAATAGTAAATTAAGAATATGAATGTACAGTAACTACTGTATATTTCCTAGAGTTGAAAAATATATTCAGAACTCAGAACAGTACTGTAAATATGAAAGTGAATTTATAGTGTATTGTGAAGAACATGAACCTCTTTCTCAAAGGAAGCAAAGTACAGTAACTGAAGAATCATGGTCAGTAGGATTACTACAAAATTACTGACATTATGAATGACAAAATTCTGCATGTCATATTATCAGTCTATAAATGTGGATACACAGTTGTGTTATGGTGCAGTACCCAGCATCCTAAAACAGGAAACGTAAAATGGTGCTCCGGTATAAATTGTCCTAAATATAGATAGCAAGGTGCATAATTAACAGCTTAATTGATCACTCACACTATAGGAGAAATACTAAATACAGTACTAAAGTATACATATTGAAATGCTTGTGTGTTTATGCTTTTAACCAGCTGACAAATTTGATGTTTGACAGTTTGTTAAACTTTCCTAACTGGTTGTGAAGTTTGTGTCTTGAGAGGATGAGGGGAAACAGGTGGCCAAAGGAACAGGGAAGTTATGCCCAGAAAGTCAATGAAAGATGTTTTTAAATTAAAATAAAATACAAAATATTGTAAGTTTAGACTGCTTAGTCCATACAAAACTTTACTTTTTTTTTTTTACTATGTTTCTGGATGAAATTTTGTACATATTTGGATCATTTTTCTCGGTTTAAAATATGATGCAAAATAACAAACAAAAAAGTTAATTTGCACTGTGTATAAAAAGTGCAAGTGACATTTCACTGGCTTTTCTGGGTTTGTTCAATACTCAAATTCTTTCCCCATGACAATAGAACACTGCTTGAAGTACCAGTTAGTAGACTATTATCAGTCAGCCACTAGGCCTGAGAGTAATTATTTAACATGCTGGAATAATCTTTTTAAGCACTGTTTAACAACTGGGGTCTCTGTTCCTTACTCAAGCGTCTCCCCTCTCTTCTTGCTAATCTTATCAAAGATCCGTCCATAAATAAGATTTATTCATTTCTCAGAGGTTGCTCCCTGAGGAATGACTTTAGTGTCTACATAGGATAAGGATAACTGCGGCAAAAGTGACTTATGATGCAATATTACCTGGTGATCTGAAGTAGTGTTACATAACCATCAAGTGTTGGTTAATGATAGTCCTTGCTATCATTGGAGCTAGACCGTTTCCCTGTTAGTAGACTGCAAGCAATTGTTTTAAATATTTATTATTCCAAGAAGAATAGGATGCAAATTTGGCTGTTAATAATAACCTTTTGCTATACACTAAATACTTCTGTAAAGCATGTATATTGGCAAAATTAACAATATTTAGTATTTAAATAAGAATTGAAAATTATATACTCAGCATGCTATACAATACCAGTTTTGGAACACGGTGCTCTATAGGTACAGTATATATATATGACAAACTCTTGCAATTGCTTGCAGTCATAAAATTAAGTAATTTAAAATGGATGAGGGCATTATGGAAAGTTATCTTTGATACAAGTTCACTCCTCAGTGGTGACTTGCATCAATAATGTGGATATTATGGTTTCCTTGTCAGGATTAAAATGTTCTTGTGGATTCTGCAAATAAGCAAATTTGAAATTATTCCAGAATAGCTTATGATTTTCTCTTGCTCCTTTATACATGTATAGTAACTTGTGCAACTAGTTCATAATGCCCGTATCCTCACTATAGTGTAGCTATAGTTTAGTGCCATAAGCTGTGTGCTTACCTATCATATTTGAGCAATCAGAAAACACAAATGAAATTGTACATCTCGCTGACAAAAGGTACAAAACCAGTATCAACCTTAACAGGGTAAATGAGAGCTTCCCACTAGCCCTTTAATATTTGTTGATGGGGCGAGACAGTGTTTCAGCTACATTGCAGTTTGTATCCAAATTTGATTTTTTTTTTAATATTCCTATTAAAAACTGTTGACAAGTTAGGCACTACCTATTCTGGAATTTTAATTTCCAACAGTGAAGTCCTGTGAAGTGAAGCTTTAACAAAATCCAGTAAAGAAAGCAATGTCCAGATGGAACAGACAACATTAAATCCTACTGGTTTGGATTAATACTTAATTGTTAAACTAAGTATTAATTCAGTAATTTAACAATTAAATTGTTAAAAAATTAAAATTTTACAAGTATATTTGGTATCAAAATTTGAGCATAAAAATAAAGAATAACAGATGTCTAGTTTGAACAGAATATTGGTTGCAAAGGAAGGGGACTGATCTAGACTGGAACTTCACTGTACATTTGATTTGTCATATTGCAAAAACAATTAAATTATATTATGGGATAATCTGATGCAAGCAATATACTATAGCATGGGGGGAAGCGGTCTGTAAAATGTTGATATAGATTTTTTAAAATAGCAATAACCCTTGTTATTCACCTTAAGGATTTTGTAACACGAATGCAGCATAATATTAGAGTAATTTTCAGTTAGTTTATTGTATACATTCTTGTTAATTATTAATATTTTAAGAGGATGACACTGTAGTCATTTATACTGTAGATTTTTATACCAAATGTGAAAAACTAATTTCTAAATGACATTACCAAAGCTCAATTCCTCATGGATAATAACTGCTTTTTGCATTAACTTTATTTAATGTCATTTAGTAAATAGTTTTCTTTAAACTTTTTTTAATTTATGACTGACGGCCTACGGGGCAGCTATTAAATGTTTAAGTTTGTTAGATTATAGCATAATACACACACTTTCTATTATATTATTTAGACACTGGTTTACATGTGCATTGTGTTTATCTTGTTCTAACCTCTCAAGGCTTCAGTATATACATATATAGCTTACTTTTGCTACACTTCTCAATAAGTTTTCCATACAATGCACTTCTATATCTTTGTCTTGTATAAAACAGTTGTGTGAACAATTGCCAAATAATCATGAGCATTCTGTAATTAACCAAGTAATCATGATTTTTAAACATTTTGTAGTCTAGATCATTACCACAGTTCTGTTTCAGGTCCCTGTGTTTAAACACTGACTAAACTTGATAGTATCTTGAAATAATGGTACATGTTTTCAGTTATCAAATCCCTACTTATTCAATAATAATGATTAACATTGTAAAAATAATTGTATAACTGATGTATACTATATTTCAAGCTCTTTGTCAAGGGACCAATTTGGGTAAGTAATTGTGGTGGTAGTGCAGTCTACCTGTCTGCAAATTAAAAACTCTAAACTCACTTTGAGCATTTCTACTGACATACACAGGTCCCATCAACTGCTTTATAACAAAGTTTACATTACAATACTTTGAGTGACTAAATATTATGTTTATAAATTTACACAGTATCAGCATTTAGTAATTGAGTGTTGTTTTGAATCTTTACATGTGTCAATTTAATGCAAGTGCTGCAAGATGAATATTCCAATGACATTATGCTTAGAAAGATCGATATTGATTTAAGGCATCACTTATTAAAGGTACTATTGCTGGTTATTATGGTGCAATGAAGGATGGTGCCACTAAGTATAAGGCCATTCAGGTATTGTGCCATTAAATTATGGCATGTATGTATGTTACTAAATGAATGATATCACCTGTGCCTTGTTGAACCATTGTGAGCTATCATCTTCTCTTGTGCGCTACGCGGGATGGTGACGGGTCTGTAGTTGCTCCACCGGGGACACCAAATAAATGCAATGAATTTGTGATAATGTTTTCTTGTCCCTGAATGTGCATGCATAGTCAAGTAGAGTAATAAAGTGAACAAAAATTTCCAAACAAGAAATCAATGTAATATATTATCATTAATGATACATATCATTAAGCCTGACTATTTATACCGTACATTTGTAATCAAAGTTAATATAAATTTTGCCACCAAATACACTGCTGAAAAACAGTCAAATGTTCTTGTTCTTAATGCATTTCAAGTTGAATTTAATAAGAAAAAAAAAAAGCTTTGAATATAATTAAATGCCAATTTCTGGATGAGCCCCAGTGGCTTCCTGAAGCTACCGTACTGTACTGTCACTGCTTGTGTACCGCTACTAGGTTGCATTCATCACCGTTCTATCACCGACCAGAACCTGGCTTCCTCGGAGGCACAGAGAGCAGTGACGTACGTATATTTACTATGGGAAGTGGGGAGGTCCTGGCATTGCCTGCTATACCTCTTTATCTACCAATCTATCAATCCACATAGCCATCCATTTACCTATCTATCCATCTTTCTATATCATTATCTATCCATTCACCATCTTTTTATCCAGTATCTATCCATCCATCAAACCATACATCTATCCATCCATTTACTATGTGTCTGTCTGTCTGTCTCTCTCGTATTAAAATACTGTACAATTGTCTAATGTGTCAAGTAGTCACCAGTGAGAGGAGCCTAGTGGTCTATTATAAAAAAAAAAAAAAAATTGCCACTTTTGGAAAAAAAAAAAAAAGGCCATGGGTTGAGAAACCTTTAAAGCTGTGGAAGAATCATCTATTTTATGTGAGTACGAGCAAATTATTGACAGCAAGAAATTTCTGTTAATTTTTCCCAAGACCAGTGAATAATGGTGCAAATTAGTACAGTACAAGGACAAGAAATTGTGAAAATATTTAGCTATGCAACTGGTGGGCAGTGCCAAATCATCATGGGAGTCTGAATGTAACCGTGGCACACTGTTTCCTTTTGAATTCTAGGGACCCCAGCCAGCCTATACTCATCTCACACTCCAGACCATTCCCTCTGCCAATTTGGGTTAAGCAAGCCCCCATGCATATGGCCTCCAACTTCAGTCAGTCAGACAGACATTTTATCTTGTAGTATATATTTATGCCATCACTGGGGAAGGTACCCAGAGAGTCAGCAAGACAAAGCAGACCACTGCTGGCTTTAAACGAGACCGCAGCATCGAGAATCGCCAAAAGAACATTCCCAACAATGTAAACAAACCATCAAAATCTCTTTACTATTGAAAGCTCATTTTCCCCAACTCGGATGGAGGCAGCTCCCAGTCAGCCAGCCAGCATGTCCACCTACAGTTCTATGGCAGATCTAACCAACCCCCAAGCAACCTAGAGGGTGTCAAAGTCATCAGGGCTCTCCCAGAAATTGGCATTCATTACATTCAACACTGGTTTTCTGGAGAGAGCCCCATGTGGCTCCCTGAAGCTAACTACCAACAGAAAAGGAAAACAAAAAGCCACTTACCAGGGAGGAGAGAGCACTGCAGGAACTAAGATGAAGACGAGGATTTCTGGCTGAGAGAACCCAAAGCCACATAAGGGTGCCGGGGCCTGGGCACACTGACAAGATACTGGGTTACCAGAACCCTGTTTGTGCCACTTAACTGAAAAGCAGAACACTTGGAGCCAGAGCAGCAGAGAAGTGATCCGGCACATACTACACATCTGCATAGAACTGAACGTGGAGATGCCGGCTGATTGGGAGCTGCCTCCCCACAAACGAGTGGGGCAAACAAGGTTGCACAAGTTTTAAGAGATTTTGATCATTGTTGGGAGAGTTAGTTCACTAGTTTTCAAGGCTGCAGTCTCGTTTGAACGCGCATCTGTGATACAGAGCCTAATGAACCATAATATGCCTAAGCTCTACCCAGGAAAGTAAAAATTTATAGTCTCTACATATTTATTGATGCATTTAAATTAATGAAGCATTTACAGGTATTTTTATCGTGTGTGTTAAAATACTAAAGTATATACAAAAATAAACGTCATTGTTTTTGATAAAAAAATTCACTTGTGTGTTGAATTCTTTTATCTGTATATTCACATATGGAGCCATAGGCCCACATGCATTATTCTGGAAAAACAGTATTACACTATAAAACTAAAAAATGGTTAATTTCAAGGGTCAGGCTTTAAAATGAACTGATGTATGGTAAGAGTCCAAAGATTGCAAATTTACAATGGAACTTTAATTCTAATACAATTAAACCCATGTAATATAGAAAATGGGAATGAAACAAGGGAAGGGGAGGGGCTACCTATAACTAGTCCTGGTAATATTTTATTTATCTTGTTGTGCAGTGTTGTTGTCTTCACCCATCATACAACCCTTGCAACTACAGTAATTTATTGTTTAGGCTCGGTAATCTGAATTATATGGGGCTCACCTTATTTGAGTTAACCGAACATTCATCTTGGCCGAATTTCTTACCAGCAATGTCCAAAAATGAGCAAATTTGCAATTTTTTGTACCACAACCCAATTACTCCCACCACTTACCCATGCACTCTGGTCATTTACCCATTCATTTTCATGGCTTACCTACTTACCCCATCATTTACTTGAAAACGATGGAAGTGCATTCATTCAGACTACTGAATTCCAACCTATCTCTCACTATAATCATACAGTACATGTAATTTTAATATTTTTCTCACATATCTTTCCCATTTACTTTTCCAAAGAACTGCTTCAGAAGTACCCATCTTCCTCTTCTGAAATTCAACTTCCTACCAATTCCTTTCCCTTTAGCATTTTTTCTGGAACACAAACTGCAAATCGGTTTATAACCAGATCCACCAATTACTTCTGGATGAATAAGCGTAAACAGTTAAGGATCAATGTTCAGTGGACCTTCCTGTCCTGGCCTTGAGCCCAACCAAATTGCTTGTGAGGTTGGGGCGAGCTGATCCCACATTCTATTTCTAGTACATTGTCACTGCTGCCTACTAGTGCCAAATATTTTACCTAAAAATCTCTTCCTCTCACTCTATGAACACAAAAGTCCAATATAGTTAGTTCATCACCTCTCATCCTTGTGGCTTTATTTATTTGTTGTTGAATAGATGATTGTTCTGTCTGGAAAGAAATCCAATTGTTCATTCCTAGATCACATCATTTTCAATAGAGGTAAATTGATTTTTAGTTAAAGCTCCCAGTTAAAATTAATCTTACCTCCTTTCGGCTATCCTAATTATATCTCTCACAATGCTCAGTTGCCATTCCCTCATGTTTTCTCAGTGTTCTTGTGCCCAGGCATTGTTTGATGGAGCAGTGTATATACATTACTGTACTACTATCCACCATAACAGACTTCTTATTTAAGCTCCATTTATGTTATTTGGACCTCTACATTATGAGGATTTTGTATTATCTCTCATGCTAACAGATCTTTTATTAATATTGCTAGCTCATCTACTTTCTTCACTTCCCTGTCCCCTTTCTACATTATGTAATCTTTTTCAAAGACAAACTCATTGTGCATCCTTTTTTCAAGTTTTGTCTCCATCAAAAGAGGACTTGACAAACACCTCAAATGATACCTGATCAACCAGGCTGTGATCAGCTGCATTGAACAGCTTGGTTGACCAGACCACCAACCAGGAGGCCTGGTCAGAGACCGGGCCATGGGAATATTGATCCTTGGAATCATTGACAACTAATCAATACAAGTACCAGTACTGTATGTCTAGGCCTCAACTATTATATCCTTCCATTCCATAACTTGTTTATAAATATCCAATTTGTATACAAGATATTTAAGAACCAGTTTTTATTTGGGAGTTTTTCCTTTCTATTTAATTTTCTGTTTAGTGAGGTCCTATTGATCCAAAGTCAAAGTATTTACTGGGTTTCTCAAACCCATAACTTTGTATAAAAAAAAACAACTCTCCTTCCTTTTGCCTTTTTTAGACCTTTACTTTTCTACGGTTTCTGAAAGTTCTCTCAGTACTTTAACCCTTTTGCATTCCCAAAATTTTTGCCTTTTGCAATATATCCTCCATTTACCTTGTGTTACTCATCGTTTTATTCAGCAGTCTACTTTTGCCATGAACAAATCCACAAGGGCTGTGACGAGGATTCGAACCTACGTCCGAGATCATCCCAGACGCTGCCATAATCTGTTTGTTCATTTGATGCATCACGCTATTGTGATTTCTGTGTGTACTTTTGCCATATTCCTACTTTCCAATAAACTTAAATTCTTACACATTTCTTCACAATCTTACCACTCAAACTCTTTAACCCGTAGACAGCAGCTATGGAAAATGGTCATACTCGCCTATGTACCAAAAAAAAAAAAATCCTAAAAATAATTTTTCATTATAGAATTATTAATTTGTATTTGTACACAAGTGAATATTTATCGTTTCACTGGGTGGAGGCGCTCTGCAAGGCTACATCTGGCACTTGTCAATGCCTGGTGCTCGACTTTGCTGATGCTTCCTGTTTTACCCTCGGATGTTTCACTGATTGTATTATCGTTTGTTTTTCTTTATTTACGTCTACAGAGAGCATTTATATCCATATCTGCATCGTACATGTGAAACTCAGACAATAATAGTTTAAATTGTCTTTTGCTGATTACCGCAGTCCCTTAAGGATAGTCAGTAGATGATAATCGCAGCCTAAGAGTTAATGAAAACAAATCTACCAAAGTCTCACAGGTTAGCAACTTACTATTAATGAATAAAATATGCACAATGATAATATTAACACAGTTCATGTAACATCTAGGAATCCTTCTAAATCAACATGTTGCCATCAGGGACTGATGTCAACATATAGTATCATCAGTTATCACTAGTTAGTGGAGCAAGTGATGCAGGGAGGGTACATGTACTCTTGAAGGGATAAGTCAGTCAAGTCTCTCTCTCTCTCCCTCTCTCTGTGAAGTGAAGACCAGTGAAGACCCTAACTTGTACGAGCTCCCTCTACTGAACATGGTTTGTGAGCATGACGACGACACTATAACATCTCAAGTTGGAACAGAATAATGTACATTGCTGCCTGGAATCCTGGAAGCATATGAGTTGTTTTATCTGGCCAGACAACTTGAATGCACGTCACCTAAAGAGGTACCACTTGATGGGGCAGGTCTTGCCTAGAGGTTCTGGTGTAGGGATGAGGGAGAATGGGAAGCACAATATGGTAGTAAGCTATTTTATGCTTTGCACAATATTTATCATTCTACCATACCAACATCTAACCTTGTATTATTTTGGTGTCTGTCAATGTTTGTCAAGAATTTGTATCTGCTTCTCATGAGGAGCTCATTCAATTTTTTTTTAGTCTCTGTAAGGATCTTCCAGAGGGAGATAAAGAGTATCTTTGCCCACCTAAAGTGACAAAATGAATTACAGGAAAAATATACAATGAAGCCACATTAACATGATGTAACAATGAGAAAATCAGTGGGAGCCCTGAGGAGGATTCCAACCCACTCACTTGGTACTCCCGAGCTAGCACCCGAGGCCATTTTGTTCCTGTAAGAAACAACGTTTCTATTTTTCTTCCTTACAGGAACAAAAACAGTAGAATTGCAAACAAATAATCATGAAACAAATGAGATATAAGAGCATCTCTAAGAACATTTATATAGTAATGACAAAATATCACAATGAACATTGTATACTGGACTTTTAAAGGAAGGTCTACGTAGAAAAATAAATACATTATGATGCCGCACTTTATACATGATGCCGTGTTTCTTGTATTAATAAGCATAATTTGTTCATCAAATAAATAAAATACAGCACTGAAATCCTAACATCCTCAATTATATCTACATGCATGTGAAAATGCTGCATAAATACAATGTCCTAAGATGGGTAGTACAATCAATAAATATTCATATATGATTTTGTGTGTAAATCAAGGACAAAGTTTTCCAGTCACTAAATTACAAATACTGTGTACAAAAGTATGCTACTAATCAGTTAGGCAGATTATGCTCACAGCAAATGCAGCATCGACAACTTGGTGCGACTTTAGTTGTTGACCATGTGGTAAACATTTCAGATGGTACTATGCTACTGGCCACTAAATGAAAAGTCCACATCTGACCAAACAGCTTCAAGATCACTTTCTTCCACTTCTCCCTGAAATAGATTTTGATTAGAGAAATCAGATTTTGCAGTGTGACCAAGTTCCATACATAATCTAGGACACGGGTAACAAAATAAGAATACCTAAGAGGAGAGATCCAAACTCTCAGAGTGGGTGGCCAATGGAACACGAGCAGGTACTAGGGAAGAGAAGCCTAGTTAAAAACCACAGTGATTGAAATTACTGGAGATATAAAATGTGGCTGGCATTTACACAACTGTGAAATCATATATGATAATATTAGTAATAGCAACAAAGTTCTCTATGTGGAACAGTTCATCTCAAAAAGGCAAAAACCTGCTTAGTTTAGGTTCAAGACTGATGTCCCACCTTTAGTAGGTACTAGTAAACTAGAACAAATAAGGCTCGAGAGTGAGGGAACAGCTGGCACGGAACTCAGCGAGACCTGAGCTGCTACCTAGTGAAGGGTAATGGGTTCTTGAAGCAAGGGTTGTGATACATGAAAAACTACCAGGTGACAGGTTTTCAAATTGTGTCGTTTGTTGCCTCTATGAGTGTTGAATTGTTCAGTTGATGGTTTGACTTTGTGAAATTCACTTTGGTGTGGGGTTGATCTATGATCCCTACACTTTCCTCACCTATGTGGTAATACCAGATTTTGGTCCAAGGTGTTTAGTATTCATTCAAAGTTAAAGGCCCAATTGTTACTAACAACTCTAATGATTCAGTATCTTTAACTAAAGATAACTACTGAAGGATACAGAACAGAAAAATCTTTTTACGTGAATCATCTCCCTGCCTCACTAAATGGTCATAGTACTGTATAGCAAAGTATTACTCCAGGTAGCTGAAGTCATAATGTAATAAACAAGTGACATCTTTTTACTTAATTTAACCTTCATTGACTCTTGTTCCTCTTTTTTTTTTCCTCAGGGCAGATGTCTTCCATGAAAAGTAGGAAACTGGACAATGATGAAGGATAAATGAATGAATGAACTAAAGGGGGCTGGGGTGATGTAAAGAGTTAATACACAGAATCACAAACAAAGTGGCAAATGCACACCAACTGCTGAAACCTATACTGGATGTCTAGTCATTTGTTGTAAAATTTTAAGGTTACCAATTTATTTTATTTATCAGAATTATAATCTCGGATATCACATTTGAGCTGAAATCAAAATTTTGTTTTGCAACTCAAGTCAATACACTATCAGTTTAAAGAATAAAATGACTTAAAGAAAAAATAAGAAGACAATTAGGTTAAATTATCTTACCTCAGAATCAGCTATATCCTCCACCTCCATGTCATAAGGAGGAGCTTCAACTGCATCAGGAGCAGCCTCCATCTTCTGCATTCCTTCCAAGGCACGAGTATTACTAGGTTCATGGCTGATGGAATCAACATTAATCAAAACTTAGATCTTGAGTACAGTATTAAAATCATGCTAAAACCTAAGCTGCCACAGCTCCCAAACATTTTTATGAAGCAATCTTTAGCATTAGCACATACACTAAACTGTCAATCTTTGATGAAATTAAACAAAATTGTAAATTGTAAATCCATTTTCAGGCTCTAAAATGACTGATTTATTACAACTGGATGCTAGTCTCATTAGTGAAGATAATGAGACTTTCATAATCCAATGAAGCTTATTATCTATTGTAACATTAAATAATACTTACTTCAATGCAATTCCAAAATGGTGTGCAGCCTTTTCCTCATCATGAACATGTGAAAAAAAGTCTGCCAGCATCTGATGAAGACGACTAGTTGATTGTACTGCAACCTGTTTACGTAATAATTCTATTGCAGCTTCGTAACGCATATCCTGTAAATAAAATCCAACATTGAATGTAATGAAATGCCTATTTCTGGTGGGACTCTTCAAAGCTTCCCTGATGCTAAATCCTGGATAGCTCCACCCAATACAATTCACACCACCAGTGTATAGTAAGTCACTGGAAACAGGAGACCTACCAGATATATTGAAGACAGCTAATGTAGTCCTAAAAAGGGTGACAGGCATGAGGCACTGAACTACAGGCCAGTGTCCCTAACTTGTGTACCTTGCAAGGTGATCTCTTGAGGTTATTTTGAGATGATTTCGGGGCTTTTAGCGTTCCCGCGACCTGGTCCTTGACCAGGTCTCCTTTTTGTTAACCCCCTCCCCCTCCTGGAAACAGCCCGTAGCAGCTGTCCAACTCCCAGGTACCTATTTACTGCTAGGTAACAGGGGCATCAGGGTGAAAGATACATTTTCCCCACTTGTCTCCGCCTCCACCTCCACCGGGAATCGAACCCAGAACCTCAGGACTACGAATCCGAAGCGCTAGTCCACCCAGTTGTCAGGCGATGGATAAGATCGTGACAAAAAACCTAGCAGCACATCTGCAGATAAGGGACTTCGTAACACACCCCCAACATGGGGTTCAGGGATGGCAAATCTTGCCTCACTGGTTTAATAGAATTCTACAACCAGGTGACAAAGATGAAACAAAAAAGAGAAGAGTGGGCATACTGCATTTCCTTTGACTGTCGGAAAGCCTTTGACACAGTTACACAGGGCGCTGGTGGCTGAGTGGACAGTACGCTGGATACATAATCCTGTGGTCTGGGGTTCGATTCCCGGTGCCTGCGG
The DNA here is from genome assembly GCF_040958095.1 of Procambarus clarkii. NCBI lineage: Eukaryota > Metazoa > Arthropoda > Malacostraca > Decapoda > Cambaridae > Procambarus > Procambarus clarkii. The sequence continues at coordinate 7,629,414 of NC_091198.1, forward strand.
AAACAGATAAGCAGAGTTTTTCATCCCAGATGCCCCTGTTACCTAGCAGTAAATAGGTACCTGGGAGTTAGACAGCTGTTACGGGCTGCTTCCTGAGGGGGGAGGGGAGGAATGAAAAAAGACAAAAACAATTTGAACAATTTTGAAAAAAGAAAAAATGTCAAAAAGGTTCATTCTGTGTATGTCAGGTAGGCTGCTCCATTTTCTATGAAATATCATATTGATGTTTTTCGATGGGGAAACTATGGATTAATTTTATTTCCACTATTTTTCATGAGGGAATTTGTTTCGCAAGATGAGCGTTTCACATGACGAGCTCGGTGCTGTGCCGGATAAAATTCGTTAATCGAGGCTCCTCTGTATGTATGAATTTATGACTATTGATGATCATCACAATAGGTACAGAATTATCTTAACAGGAGGGTGGGTTGCCCACAGGCAACTAGTGGAGGTGGAAGAATGATCTATTGGCACAAAAATAAGACAAAGGAATTCTAAAATTTGCAACCCCCCCCCCCACAGCAAGAGCAGCTGAGGGAACCGGTTTATATCAGACAGAGCGAGGGGTTTACCAAGACTTAAAGGCTTAAAAATCAAGCAGGAAACCTAGGCACAGGAATGACTCACTAAGAACCACACCTGATGTACCTTAGGAACACACAGCTGCAAACAAGCAAGCAAAAACACTGACAAAATTCTACAAAAATATCTTAATCTTTCAATTACTCGGCTAACTAAAAGTCCTACACTGTGGTGTGCATGGCAAAAAATAATTCACAAAACTAATGTCCAAAAAAAAAATCCATTTGCTGATTCTAGCAGAGGAGGTAATCACAGATAATGACTGGAGCTATTTAAAGATTAATAATAGAAGTATACTTTACTCTTTCATTGCTCTCTGGCTGACTATAAATTAATGGGCAAGTAGGTTTATGAAATTACACATTTACATTAAACAAATAAATGTTAAGCACTCATACCTGTTCATATAATTCACATAGCAGGTAAACAGCTGGGAGGTGGTATGGGTCTTCTTTTAATGCCTTTTCTAAAAGTGTTTTCCCTTTGCTTATTGTCAAAGTGTCCTTCAGTAGAACAGATGCATATAACTGTAACAAAAAACAAATACTGTATATAGGAATCAAAATATACTTACAAGGGCAGATAAACAGATACACTACTGTATTAATTTAAAGAAAGGGTAACTAGAAATTTTATATTTGGATTGAGTGCAAATGACAAAGCCGAATATTTCCCTTGGTTATGTCACTAAAAAATCATGAAACTGAATTATTAATTGATGAAGCCATCCCACATTAACCACATTCATGATTCACATACATTAATGATGACCAAACCACATATCAGAACGTGAAGAAACGATAATGTTTTGCTCCATCCTGGACCATTATCAAGTCGTGTAACAAAAGAGAGGAAGGTACAGTGAAATATATAGCATAATAGGGTGAAAAGAGGGGTAAGGAGCAGGTAAGAGAAAGATAAGAATATGGAAAGAATAGAATGAATGCATGAATATAATAATAATAAAAAAAATGAATTCATAAATATTCTTAAATTTTGCTGATGCTTGTAGCCAAAGATATAATGGGAATGAATGCTCAATTGCCTCCCAAAAAATTAAAAAAAAACTGGGCCCAGGATCTGTACAGGTCACAAGGATGGGCAGCAACAGGGCAAACTAGACATTTCTTTCTAGGCGATCCCTCTCTGCTCATTGTTCTCACACCCTTATTGCAAAATTTATTTAGACTAGTCATTAACTTTATTGGTAACTTATTCAGGGAACCACAAAAATGGAAAACTGACATTTCTGTATAAGCATGTGCTTACCTGTACGTACTTATCTATCAGTGACCGTGAGGGAGTGAGATCTAGCACCTTATGCCTCGCATACTAGCGATATATAACCTGGCATGGTTATATATCGCCTATATATTTATATTACTGGCATGGTTATACATCGCCTTTTTAAACATTAAAGTTTCTATAATTTTTTCTTAACGTTATGGATGGAAGTGACTTTGACAATTTCTTCTTTTAATATATTCCACTTGCTGACCACCTGTAAATAGTACAAGAATTCCCTTACATCTCTACGCCTCAATTACATGTCCAGCTTCCACCGATGAACACTTGCATGCATGTGCACGGGCGAGTGAGAGGAGCAGGGAAGAGATTCCTGGCTGTACCATTTAATAGGGCATCACTCTACTAGCACTCATTCATTCCTAGGCTTACTAACGTTTGGAAAATGTTCGCTGAACATGTAATATGCATCAACTGACCAAATGAAGGCTGTGGCACACAGTTGACTTTCTGGTTCAGCATGTACCTTACATGATAGTAACTTTGCCTTAAATTCAGTTTACTCCTAAAGGATACAAATAGCAAACATACCAAGCAAATGAGGCTGTAGTGTCAGGCTACAAATAAGATGTAGGATAAACTTAAAAACTTGCTGTTTTATTAGGAGCATCAGCACCACCAGAAAAGGGAGAGAGAAAAATAGAGAGAAAAGAAAGAAAAAAAGAAAAGGCCTTGTCTGTTGTAGAATTTTGCAACATACAGAATATTTATGTTGCAAAATTTCTACATTTCAAACCTTTAGATGTTTGCCCAACATAGAACCTATTACAGTCTTTACAAGGTATTTTATAAATGACACAATTATCACTATGAGGGATGTTTCTAACTAATAGTTTACCAACAGTAAGACATGGCCAATTGTCTAATGCTTTGTTCATTTGTCAGAAAATTCTCACCAAATTGATAGGGAGATGGCATCTTCAATAACGAATTGTAAAATCACTTTCAATAAAAACATAATTGAATCTGCTTTAATACAGATTACAAAATCATGTAATATGAACATTAGCGGTGGTTTATATAATTTAGATCCATTTTTTATTGATCAGTTAAAGGGCAATTTGAGTAGGATCATTGATACATATTTGTCTTACTAGTTCAATGTTAATATCCACTATCTTAAGCTATTAATATCCATGTATGAGCCTATTGGCCCATATGATACAGCTCTTATTTATATCCACCTAATCCCATTCATATATTTGTCATTGTACGTCACTTTACTTCACCTCTCTCTCTCTCCTGCCTATATATGTCCAAACTTACTGTCTTGTAAATCGTTCCTACTGAAGATGTATTATTAAAATACAAAAGTACTTAAGGAAATTCCTGTTTCAATTCTTCCTCCGTGGTCTGACACTGTCACTAGTATGATATACACATTATGACATACTAGTAGTGTATTTTATACTAGTAGTATGATATACACTGCTGGTGTGATGTGCCCTACTAGTATGATACGCACTACTACTATGCAGATGATCCTCTTGACTTTGAAGTAGAAAACAACGTTCAAAAAATATGAAGTACAGTATTACATTTGCCTTATTCAGCATTGCCTATGATTTTCTTGCATGATCTACAAAATGAACACTGCTTACTCTGGTGTGGGTTGCACTGGAAACCTTTTTTTTTATTATATGTAGCCTATTAAAAGTCTTACACATCTGCAATTGCATTTTGCACAAATGAATTGTATAAAAAGTCATGTATTATACACAACAAAAAGCCTCATTTTCCTAATTAACAACTGATTACTTAAGCCAGGGCCAGTTTGTCTACATCTTTCATATGACCACAGTTTCATTGGGACGACGCCACTCACGGCTACAGCCCCGATGCCTGGTTGCTACATGCGCATCTTCGCTGGATCACCCTCAGACAAAGCAGTAGCGGAGAATGTGCGTATTGGTGATCCCCTCAGCATGGTCATCTCTCTGGATGATCAGGAAATCTACGGCATGAAGGTTACAGACTGCCTCGTGAGGGACGGCCTTGGCTGGGGAGAACAAATGCTCATCAACCATGATGGGTAAGCTAAGCTGCTGAGTAACATTGTTTCTTGCTTTTCCCCTTTCTTGTAAGAGACCAGTAGCTTGAAAGAGACATGTAACAGATGCCTTCTTTTGGTTCTTTTTGAATTAAAAGACGTTCAACTATAGGTATAGTTTTGCCAATTCGTTATCTTGAATTCCTATTTCATTCCATTTATCACGTATTCCTAATACTGTATTGGTATTCCCTCTATAAATGGTAGCTATTTTCTCTTGTGGCAGTCACATCCAGGTAGGCCTACTATGCACTTTTCATTCAAATGAGTGCAAGAGTTGATTACTTTATCAGGAAGATTTTTCTCGGTACAAGAAATGTCGGTAACATATTCATGATTTATAGTTATAAAAATGAATCTAAATTCATAAGTTTTGGATCTATATAAATTAATGTTTTACATCTGAATTATTAAAACTGAATATTGTATTAAAAACTATAATTAATTACTCTCATTATTAATGTAACTGTGTAGTAATAAACATGACAATGCTAGCATTAACAATCCTTCATGATGGCTTTGACAGGTGCCCTGTGGACTATGAAATTCTGGGAACATTCGAGTACTCCTCCTCTAAGACCACAGCTTCTGTACGCTTCCAGGCCCATAAGTTCCCTTACACCTCATCTGTATATTATCAGTGTAATGTCAAACTCTGCATCAAGAATGCTGGAGGCTGCGATGATGTGGTGAGTACCTTCTTACCATAATGCTTTATTATTTTATTCATCGTATTGTTTTGCCAAACACCATTTTTTTTTTTAACTTCAATCCAAAGGTAAAATTGTTCACTTAACAATGAAGATATATTGGAGAGGAAAATATCAGTTGAAGTTCAATATGTAGCCCAACAGACCGTTCTTGAATGATTAGGAATCAAGGTAATAGTGAAGATCAGAAAGTGCTGATAATGATGTACAGAAAGATAGCAGCAGATAACATTTTGCCCACCGAAGGGGATCTCAAAGATTATTAGTAAAAATTTAAAATTATATTGTTATCAAGTTATTGATAGACAGTTTCAGATATCGAGTTTGTCACTCGGGAAATAAAGAGATACATTAAATTTTGCCTATCCAAATTTCTTGCACAATTGATCTGAATAAAATTTTCTTTACAGCCACCTGTGTGTGTAGAGGGTCAGAACTTACTCCGTCGACGACGTAGAGATGTACCCGAGGTTGATGGAGATGGTAACCTGAAGGAAGTGGCAAAAGTTGACGAAGCCCTTACTATTGAGGTTTTCACAGGTCTCTACGTAAATGAGGATGAGGAAGTAAGTACTAATTTTAGACCTAAAGTTTGCCTGTAAAATACTAATTTATTAACTGGGGGGGGGATGGGGGAGGGCAAACAGAGCAATGTAAAAAATTGTGGAAGGAGGTACAGCAGTTTTACCTCTACAAAAGATGAACCTTCCAGCTTATGAAGACAAAATGCCAGTAATTGCATTAGAAAATCCTTTTAATTTTTTAATCATTATTGTATAATGTATGATTGTAATAAGGCAACAAAGACAACTTATTTTAAAATATATGATTGTAATAAGGCAACAAAGACAACTTATTTTAAAATGTATGATTGTAATTGGGTTTGCAAAAGTATACCTGCTAAAGGTAAAAAATGAGAGCACACTGCCACTTGTGTATGTAATGCGTGAGGTTTTTACTAATTATATGTAGTATAACAAGGATATAATTATACATAAAATATGTGGTAAGAGGAGAGAAAATAAGGTTATGAGTGAGCAAATTTTTACAGGGAAGCCTAGGCAAAGATCAAACCAAAAAGAACCTCTCATCTGTATGGAGGAAAGGAACAAAAGCCTCCAGTGAAAGTGTGTAAAGCACCTTTGCAAACCACTGAGGAAGGAAAGAAGTAAACTCCTTTTACCCTCCATTTCAGCACACTGGTGGCAAATCAAGACCAACAGCCAGTGGAGTAGAATGAGATAAAATGAATGCCATCCAATGTCATTTGTTAAGTAAAGTCTGGGTAAGACCCCCAATGATACTCAAGGTGAAATAAAGATGCAGAATATACTAATCATCTGGGTTTGTTATCAAGCTCTGCTGTTCCTTAGGATTGTTATAGCAATGAAATAAAAATATTCTATCAAATTGTGTTATGAAGGGTTTCTTGTAGAAATAAGTACATCAACACAAGACCCCATCTTTTCTGTACTGACAGAGGTGTCTGTCACTAAGGTGCTTTACCCAACTTCCAAATACCTGGATGCACAATAAGTTTATGAACATCTGCAATAGGCTGCTAGGTTTGCTGCCCTTGATTACATTAAGGAATGGAAGCTATGCTTCCAAGGAGATAATTCAAGGCTATTTATAACCCTAATGTCATCACCCAACTGACAAATGAAAGTGCAACAAGCTCAAGGTATAAAATAAACACAAAAATACAGCTAGAATAATTCTTGCCATACTAGTCTAAATTTTACACACACACTTAGGAAAATGGCTGAATGTAGACGACCTATTACTTACCCAAGTGTAATTACAAGATGAGAGCCACACTCGTGGTGTCCAGTCTTCCCAGCACTGTCATATGATGCTTTAAAACTACTGACAGGCTTAGCCTCCACCACCTTCTCACTTGTTCCAACTGTCTACCACTCTGTTTGCAGAACTAAACTTTCTAATTTTTTTGGCAGCATAGTGTTTTTGGTTTGAACCTATATCCTCTTGTTCTGGAAGTAGCAGTTTTTTCAATTATTGTCAATTTTATCAATTCCTGTTACTATTTCGTAAGTAGTGATCACATCACCTCTTTTTCTTCTATCTTCTAGCTTTGGTATATTTAACACCTCTAACTTCTCATAGTTTTTGTTTTGGTTCCAGAAGCTATTAATTGCATGTCTTTGCACCGTTTCCAATTCATTGATGTTCTTCTTGAGATATGGGCACCATATAACTGGTACATATTACAATTTGGTGTAAAAGATTGTAAACAATTTCTTTAATATTTCATCATCCATGTACAGTATTTAAAAGTAATGCTAAAGTTGGAAAGCGTAGCAGATGCTTCTCTCACACTGTTATTTAGTGGTCCTCGGGTGACGGTTTACTTTCCAGAACTAAAGATTAGTTTAAAGTGTAGGAGTTTCATCTGCTGCATTTTAATAGAAATACAATTTTCTGATGAAAAATTAGGTAAAATATTATTAAACTTATGCTTTTGTTTTGCTTATCATTTGTCTATATTACATATTCTTTTAATATTAACATCTATAAATATCAGAATGTGTCAACATATAAAACAATGACACCAATATATATAATATATATATATATGGCCTTAGATTAAAATCTTTTCTTTCTTGCAGCTTCCTGAACCTGAAGGAGCCTCCGACACACTTACTCCTCTAAAGGAGGAAGTGATAGAGGATCCAAACACATTTTGTCTCTCTCCAAAGACCTTTGCTATTGGCATTGCCATTGCTGGTCTCATTCTAATGGTAGCAGTTATTGCGTCCATTCTCATACTCATCTCCCGCCGTCGTAGGAGAAAGGAGGATTCAACCACTGGTTCCTCTATATATTCCAGTCCTTACACCAATACAGCTTACAGTCACTCCTCCTAAAAATATTGGCAAAAGTGAATGCCAAAAGTGTGTTGGAGCATCATCAAAATTTGTGGCATAACTTTTTTTTTGTAATTCAGATGGACAGTTTGGATATTATAAGAAAATAGTAAATTAAGAATATGAATGTACAGTAACTACTGTATATTTCCTAGAGTTGAAAAATATATTCAGAACTCAGAACAGTACTGTAAATATGAAAGTGAATTTATAGTGTATTGTGAAGAACATGAACCTCTTTCTCAAAGGAAGCAAAGTACAGTAACTGAAGAATCATGGTCAGTAGGATTACTACAAAATTACTGACATTATGAATGACAAAATTCTGCATGTCAATATTATCAGTCTATAAATGTGGATACACAGTTGTGTTATGGTGCAGTACCCAGCATCCTAAAACAGGAAACGTAAAATGGTGCTCCGGTATAAATTGTCCTAAATATAGATAGCAAGGTGCATAATTAACAGCTTAATTGATCACTCACACTATAGGAGAAATACTAAATACAGTACTAAAGTATACATATTGAAATGCTTGTGTGTTTATGCTTTTAACCAGCTGACAAATTTGATGTTTGACAGTTTGTTAAACTTTCCTAACTGGTTGTGAAGTTTGTGTCTTGAGAGGATGAGGGGAAACAGGTGGCCAAAGGAACAGGGAAGTTATGCCCAGAAAGTCAATGAAAGATGTTTTTAAATTAAAATAAAATACAAAATATTGTAAGTTTAGACTGCTTAGTCCATACAAAACTTTACTTTTTTTTTTTTTACTATGTTTCTGGATGAAATTTTGTACATATTTGGATCATTTTTCTCGGTTTAAAATATGATGCAAAATAACAAACAAAAAAGTTAATTTGCACTGTGTATAAAAAGTGCAAGTGACATTTCACTGGCTTTTCTGGGTTTGTTCAATACTCAAATTCTTTCCCCATGACAATAGAACACTGCTTGAAGTACCAGTTAGTAGACTATTATCAGTCAGCCACTAGGCCTGAGAGTAATTATTTAACATGCTGGAATAATCTTTTTAAGCACTGTTTAACAACTGGGGTCTCTGTTCCTTACTCAAGCGTCTCCCCTCTCTTCTTGCTAATCTTATCAAAGATCCGTCCATAAATAAGATTTATTCATTTCTCAGAGGTTGCTCCCTGAGGAATGACTTTAGTGTCTACATAGGATAAGGATAACTGCGGCAAAAGTGACTTATGATGCAATATTACCTGGTGATCTGAAGTAGTGTTACATAACCATCAAGTGTTGGTTAATGATAGTCCTTGCTATCATTGGAGCTAGACCGTTTCCCTGTTAGTAGACTGCAAGCAATTGTTTTAAATATTTATTATTCCAAGAAGAATAGGATGCAAATTTGGCTGTTAATAATAACCTTTTGCTATACACTAAATACTTCTGTAAAGCATGTATATTGGCAAAATTAACAATATTTAGTATTTAAATAAGAATTGAAAATTATATACTCAGCATGCTATACAATACCAGTTTTGGAACACGGTGCTCTATAGGTACAGTATATATATATGACAAACTCTTGCAATTGCTTGCAGTCATAAAATTAAGTAATTTAAAATGGATGAGGGCATTATGGAAAGTTATCTTTGATACAAGTTCACTCCTCAGTGGTGACTTGCATCAATAATGTGGATATTATGGTTTCCTTGTCAGGATTAAAATGTTCTTGTGGATTCTGCAAATAAGCAAATTTGAAATTATTCCAGAATAGCTTATGATTTTCTCTTGCTCCTTTATACATGTATAGTAACTTGTGCAACTAGTTCATAATGCCCGTATCCTCACTATAGTGTAGCTATAGTTTAGTGCCATAAGCTGTGTGCTTACCTATCATATTTGAGCAATCAGAAAACACAAATGAAATTGTACATCTCGCTGACAAAAGGTACAAAACCAGTATCAACCTTAACAGGGTAAATGAGAGCTTCCCACTAGCCCTTTAATATTTGTTGATGGGGCGAGACAGTGTTTCAGCTACATTGCAGTTTGTATCCAAATTTGATTTTTTTTTTAATATTCCTATTAAAAACTGTTGACAAGTTAGGCACTACCTATTCTGGAATTTTAATTTCCAACAGTGAAGTCCTGTGAAGTGAAGCTTTAACAAAATCCAGTAAAGAAAGCAATGTCCAGATGGAACAGACAACATTAAATCCTACTGGTTTGGATTAATACTTAATTGTTAAACTAAGTATTAATTCAGTAATTTAACAATTAAATTGTTAAAAAATTAAAATTTTACAAGTATATTTGGTATCAAAATTTGAGCATAAAAATAAAGAATAACAGATGTCTAGTTTGAACAGAATATTGGTTGCAAAGGAAGGGGACTGATCTAGACTGGAACTTCACTGTACATTTGATTTGTCATATTGCAAAAACAATTAAATTATATTATGGGATAATCTGATGCAAGCAATATACTATAGCATGGGGGGAAGCGGTCTGTAAAATGTTGATATAGATTTTTTAAAATAGCAATAACCCTTGTTATTCACCTTAAGGATTTTGTAACACGAATGCAGCATAATATTAGAGTAATTTTCAGTTAGTTTATTGTATACATTCTTGTTAATTATTAATATTTTAAGAGGATGACACTGTAGTCATTTATACTGTAGATTTTTATACCAAATGTGAAAAACTAATTTCTAAATGACATTACCAAAGCTCAATTCCTCATGGATAATAACTGCTTTTTGCATTAACTTTATTTAATGTCATTTAGTAAATAGTTTTCTTTAAACTTTTTTTAATTTATGACTGACGGCCTACGGGGCAGCTATTAAATGTTTAAGTTTGTTAGATTATAGCATAATACACACACTTTCTATTATATTATTTAGACACTGGTTTACATGTGCATTGTGTTTATCTTGTTCTAACCTCTCAAGGCTTCAGTATATACATATATAGCTTACTTTTGCTACACTTCTCAATAAGTTTTCCATACAATGCACTTCTATATCTTTGTCTTGTATAAAACAGTTGTGTGAACAATTGCCAAATAATCATGAGCATTCTGTAATTAACCAAGTAATCATGATTTTTAAACATTTTGTAGTCTAGATCATTACCACAGTTCTGTTTCAGGTCCCTGTGTTTAAACACTGACTAAACTTGATAGTATCTTGAAATAATGGTACATGTTTTCAGTTATCAAATCCCTACTTATTCAATAATAATGATTAACATTGTAAAAATAATTGTATAACTGATGTATACTATATTTCAAGCTCTTTGTCAAGGGACCAATTTGGGTAAGTAATTGTGGTGGTAGTGCAGTCTACCTGTCTGCAAATTAAAAACTCTAAACTCACTTTGAGCATTTCTACTGACATACACAGGTCCCATCAACTGCTTTATAACAAAGTTTACATTACAATACTTTGAGTGACTAAATATTATGTTTATAAATTTACACAGTATCAGCATTTAGTAATTGAGTGTTGTTTTGAATCTTTACATGTGTCAATTTAATGCAAGTGCTGCAAGATGAATATTCCAATGACATTATGCTTAGAAAGATCGATATTGATTTAAGGCATCACTTATTAAAGGTACTATTGCTGGTTATTATGGTGCAATGAAGGATGGTGCCACTAAGTATAAGGCCATTCAGGTATTGTGCCATTAAATTATGGCATGTATGTATGTTACTAAATGAATGATATCACCTGTGCCTTGTTGAACCATTGTGAGCTATCATCTTCTCTTGTGCGCTACGCGGGATGGTGACGGGTCTGTAGTTGCTCCACCGGGGACACCAAATAAATGCAATGAATTTGTGATAATGTTTTCTTGTCCCTGAATGTGCATGCATAGTCAAGTAGAGTAATAAAGTGAACAAAAATTTCCAAACAAGAAATCAATGTAATATATTATCATTAATGATACATATCATTAAGCCTGACTATTTATACCGTACATTTGTAATCAAAGTTAATATAAATTTTGCCACCAAATACACTGCTGAAAAACAGTCAAATGTTCTTGTTCTTAATGCATTTCAAGTTGAATTTAATAAGAAAAAAAAAAAGCTTTGAATATAATTAAATGCCAATTTCTGGATGAGCCCCAGTGGCTTCCTGAAGCTACCGTACTGTACTGTCACTGCTTGTGTACCGCTACTAGGTTGCATTCATCACCGTTCTATCACCGACCAGAACCTGGCTTCCTCGGAGGCACAGAGAGCAGTGACGTACGTATATTTACTATGGGAAGTGGGGAGGTCCTGGCATTGCCTGCTATACCTCTTTATCTACCAATCTATCAATCCACATAGCCATCCATTTACCTATCTATCCATCTTTCTATATCATTATCTATCCATTCACCATCTTTTTATCCAGTATCTATCCATCCATCAAACCATACATCTATCCATCCATTTACTATGTGTCTGTCTGTCTGTCTCTCTCGTATTAAAATACTGTACAATTGTCTAATGTGTCAAGTAGTCACCAGTGAGAGGAGCCTAGTGGTCTAATTATAAAAAAAAAAAAAAAATTGCCACTTTTGGAAAAAAAAAAAAAAGGCCATGGGTTGAGAAACCTTTAAAGCTGTGGAAGAATCATCTATTTTATGTGAGTACGAGCAAATTATTGACAGCAAGAAATTTCTGTTAATTTTTCCCAAGACCAGTGAATAATGGTGCAAATTAGTACAGTACAAGGACAAGAAATTGTGAAAATATTTAGCTATGCAACTGGTGGGCAGTGCCAAATCATCATGGGAGTCTGAATGTAACCGTGGCACACTGTTTCCTTTTGAATTCTAGGGACCCCAGCCAGCCTATACTCATCTCACACTCCAGACCATTCCCTCTGCCAATTTGGGTTAAGCAAGCCCCCATGCATATGGCCTCCAACTTCAGTCAGTCAGACAGACATTTTATCTTGTAGTATATATTTATGCCATCACTGGGGAAGGTACCCAGAGAGTCAGCAAGACAAAGCAGACCACTGCTGGCTTTAAACGAGACCGCAGCATCGAGAATCGCCAAAAGAACATTCCCAACAATGTAAACAAACCATCAAAATCTCTTTACTATTGAAAGCTCATTTTCCCCAACTCGGATGGAGGCAGCTCCCAGTCAGCCAGCCAGCATGTCCACCTACAGTTCTATGGCAGATCTAACCAACCCCCAAGCAACCTAGAGGGTGTCAAAGTCATCAGGGCTCTCCCAGAAATTGGCATTCATTACATTCAACACTGGTTTTCTGGAGAGAGCCCCATGTGGCTCCCTGAAGCTAACTACCAACAGAAAAGGAAAACAAAAAGCCACTTACCAGGGAGGAGAGAGCACTGCAGGAACTAAGATGAAGACGAGGATTTCTGGCTGAGAGAACCCAAAGCCACATAAGGGTGCCGGGGCCTGGGCACACTGACAAGATACTGGGTTACCAGAACCCTGTTTGTGCCACTTAACTGAAAAGCAGAACACTTGGAGCCAGAGCAGCAGAGAAGTGATCCGGCACATACTACACATCTGCATAGAACTGAACGTGGAGATGCCGGCTGATTGGGAGCTGCCTCCCCACAAACGAGTGGGGCAAACAAGGTTGCACAAGTTTTAAGAGATTTTGATCATTGTTGGGAGAGTTAGTTCACTAGTTTTCAAGGCTGCAGTCTCGTTTGAACGCGCATCTGTGATACAGAGCCTAATGAACCATAATATGCCTAAGCTCTACCCAGGAAAGTAAAAATTTATAGTCTCTACATATTTATTGATGCATTTAAATTAATGAAGCATTTACAGGTATTTTTATCGTGTGTGTTAAAATACTAAAGTATATACAAAAATAAACGTCATTGTTTTTGATAAAAAAATTCACTTGTGTGTTGAATTCTTTTATCTGTATATTCACATATGGAGCCATAGGCCCACATGCATTATTCTGGAAAAACAGTATTACACTATAAAACTAAAAAATGGTTAATTTCAAGGGTCAGGCTTTAAAATGAACTGATGTATGGTAAGAGTCCAAAGATTGCAAATTTACAATGGAACTTTAATTCTAATACAATTAAACCCATGTAATATAGAAAATGGGAAATGAAACAAGGGAAGGGGAGGGGCTACCTATAACTAGTCCTGGTAATATTTTATTTATCTTGTTGTGCAGTGTTGTTGTCTTCACCCATCATACAACCCTTGCAACTACAGTAATTTATTGTTTAGGCTCGGTAATCTGAATTATATGGGGCTCACCTTATTTGAGTTAACCGAACATTCATCTTGGCCGAATTTCTTACCAGCAATGTCCAAAAATGAGCAAATTTGCAATTTTTTGTACCACAACCCAATTACTCCCACCACTTACCCATGCACTCTGGTCATTTACCCATTCATTTTCATGGCTTACCTACTTACCCCATCATTTACTTGAAAACGATGGAAGTGCATTCATTCAGACTACTGAATTCCAACCTATCTCTCACTATAATTCATACAGTACATGTAATTTTAATATTTTTCTCACATATCTTTCCCATTTACTTTTCCAAAGAACTGCTTCAGAAGTACCCATCTTCCTCTTCTGAAATTCAACTTCCTACCAATTCCTTTCCCTTTAGCATTTTTTCTGGAACACAAACTGCAAATCGGTTTATAACCAGATCCACCAATTACTTCTGGATGAATAAGCGTAAACAGTTAAGGATCAATGTTCAGTGGACCTTCCCTGTCCTGGCCTTGAGCCCAACCAAATTGCTTGTGAGGTTGGGGCGAGCTGATCCCACATTCTATTTCTAGTACATTGTCACTGCTGCCTACTAGTGCCAAATATTTTACCTAAAAATCTCTTCCTCTCACTCTATGAACACAAAAGTCCAATATAGTTAGTTCATCACCTCTCATCCTTGTGGCTTTATTTATTTGTTGTTGAATAGATGATTGTTCTGTCTGGAAAGAAATCCAATTGTTCATTCCTAGATCACATCATTTTCAATAGAGGTAAATTGATTTTTAGTTAAAGCTCCCAGTTAAAATTAATCTTACCTCCTTTCGGCTATCCTAATTATATCTCTCACAATGCTCAGTTGCCATTCCCTCATGTTTTCTCAGTGTTCTTGTGCCCAGGCATTGTTTGATGGAGCAGTGTATATACATTACTGTACTACTATCCACCATAACAGACTTCTTATTTAAGCTCCATTTATGTTATTTGGACCTCTACATTATGAGGATTTTGTATTATCTCTCATGCTAACAGATCTTTTATTAATATTGCTAGCTCATCTACTTTCTTCACTTCCCTGTCCCCTTTCTACATTATGTAATCTTTTTCAAAGACAAACTCATTGTGCATCCTTTTTTCAAGTTTTGTCTCCATCAAAAGAGGACTTGACAAACACCTCAAATGATACCTGATCAACCAGGCTGTGATCAGCTGCATTGAACAGCTTGGTTGACCAGACCACCAACCAGGAGGCCTGGTCAGAGACCGGGCCATGGGAATATTGATCCTTGGAATCATTGACAACTAATCAATACAAGTACCAGTACTGTATGTCTAGGCCTCAACTATTATATCCTTCCATTCCATAACTTGTTTATAAATATCCAATTTGTATACAAGATATTTAAGAACCAGTTTTTATTTGGGAGTTTTTCCTTTCTATTTAATTTTCTGTTTAGTGAGGTCCTATTGATCCAAAGTCAAAGTATTTACTGGGTTTCTCAAACCCATAACTTTGTATAAAAAAAAACAACTCTCCTTCCTTTTGCCTTTTTTAGACCTTTACTTTTCTACGGTTTCTGAAAGTTCTCTCAGTACTTTAACCCTTTTGCATTCCCAAAATTTTTGCCTTTTGCAATATATCCTCCATTTACCTTGTGTTACTCATCGTTTTATTCAGCAGTCTACTTTTGCCATGAACAAATCCACAAGGGCTGTGACGAGGATTCGAACCTACGTCCGAGATCATCCCAGACGCTGCCATTAATCTGTTTGTTCATTTGATGCATCACGCTATTGTGATTTCTGTGTGTACTTTTGCCATATTCCTACTTTCCAATAAACTTAAATTCTTACACATTTCTTCACAATCTTACCACTCAAACTCTTTAACCCGTAGACAGCAGCTATGGAAAATGGTCATACTCGCCTATGTACCAAAAAAAAAAAAAAATCCTAAAAATAATTTTTCATTATAGAATTATTAATTATGTATTTGTACACAAGTGAATATTTATCGTTTCACTGGGTGGAGGCGCTCTGCAAGGCTACATCTGGCACTTGTCAATGCCTGGTGCTCGACTTTGCTGATGCTTCCTGTTTTACCCTCGGATGTTTCACTGATTGTATTATCGTTTGTTTTTCTTTATTTACGTCTACAGAGAGCATTTATATCCATATCTGCATCGTACATGTGAAACTCAGACAATAATAGTTTAAATTGTCTTTTGCTGATTACCGCAGTCCCTTAAGGATAGTCAGTAGATGATAATCGCAGCCTAAGAGTTAATGAAAACAAATCTACCAAAGTCTCACAGGTTAGCAACTTACTATTAATGAATAAAATATGCACAATGATAATATTAACACAGTTCATGTAACATCTAGGAATCCTTCTAAATCAACATGTTGCCATCAGGGACTGATGTCAACATATAGTATCATCAGTTATCACTAGTTAGTGGAGCAAGTGATGCAGGGAGGGTACATGTACTCTTGAAGGGATAAGTCAGTCAAGTCTCTCTCTCTCTCCCTCTCTCTGTGAAGTGAAGACCAGTGAAGACCCTAACTTGTACGAGCTCCCTCTACTGAACATGGTTTGTGAGCATGACGACGACACTATAACATCTCAAGTTGGAACAGAATAATGTACATTGCTGCCTGGAATCCTGGAAGCATATGAGTTGTTTTATCTGGCCAGACAACTTGAATGCACGTCACCTAAAGAGGTACCACTTGATGGGGCAGGTCTTGCCTAGAGGTTCTGGTGTAGGGATGAGGGAGAATGGGAAGCACAATATGGTAGTAAGCTATTTTATGCTTTGCACAATATTTATCATTCTACCATACCAACATCTAACCTTGTATTATTTTGGTGTCTGTCAATGTTTGTCAAGAATTTGTATCTGCTTCTCATGAGGAGCTCATTCAATTTTTTTTTAGTCTCTGTAAGGATCTTCCAGAGGGAGATAAAGAGTATCTTTGCCCACCTAAAGTGACAAAATGAATTACAGGAAAAATATACAATGAAGCCACATTAACATGATGTAACAATGAGAAAATCAGTGGGAGCCCTGAGGAGGATTCCAACCCACTCACTTGGTACTCCCGAGCTAGCACCCGAGGCCATTTTGTTCCTGTAAGAAACAACGTTTCTATTTTTCTTCCTTACAGGAACAAAAACAGTAGAATTGCAAACAAATAATCATGAAACAAATGAGATATAAGAGCATCTCTAAGAACATTTATATAGTAATGACAAAATATCACAATGAACATTGTATACTGGACTTTTAAAGGAAGGTCTACGTAGAAAAATAAATACATTATGATGCCGCACTTTATACATGATGCCGTGTTTCTTGTATTAATAAGCATAATTTGTTCATCAAATAAATAAAATACAGCACTGAAATCCTAACATCCTCAATTATATCTACATGCATGTGAAAATGCTGCATAAATACAATGTCCTAAGATGGGTAGTACAATCAATAAATATTCATATATGATTTTGTGTGTAAATCAAGGACAAAGTTTTCCAGTCACTAAATTACAAATACTGTGTACAAAAGTATGCTACTAATCAGTTACGGCAGATTATGCTCACAGCAAATGCAGCATCGACAACTTGGTGCGACTTTAGTTGTTGACCATGTGGTAAACATTTCAGATGGTACTATGCTACTGGCCACTAAATGAAAAGTCCACATCTGACCAAACAGCTTCAAGATCACTTTCTTCCACTTCTCCCTGAAATAGATTTTGATTAGAGAAATCAGATTTTGCAGTGTGACCAAGTTCCATACATAATCTAGGACACGGGTAACAAAATAAGAATACCTAAGAGGAGAGATCCAAACTCTCAGAGTGGGTGGCCAATGGAACACGAGCAGGTACTAGGGAAGAGAAGCCTAGTTAAAAACCACAGTGATTGAAATTACTGGAGATATAAAATGTGGCTGGCATTTACACAACTGTGAAATCATATATGATAATATTAGTAATAGCAACAAAGTTCTCTATGTGGAACAGTTCATCTCAAAAAGGCAAAAACCTGCTTAGTTTAGGTTCAAGACTGATGTCCCACCTTTAGTAGGTACTAGTAAACTAGAACAAATAAGGCTCGAGAGTGAGGGAACAGCTGGCACGGAACTCAGCGAGACCTGAGCTGCTACCTAGTGAAGGGTAATGGGTTCTTGAAGCAAGGGTTGTGATACATGAAAAACTACCAGGTGACAGGTTTTCAAATTGTGTCGTTTGTTGCCTCTATGAGTGTTGAATTGTTCAGTTGATGGTTTGACTTTGTGAAATTCACTGTGGTGTGGGGTTGATCTATGATCCCTACACTTTCCTCACCTATGTGGTAATACCAGATTTTGGTCCAAGGTGTTTAGTATTCATTCAAAGTTAAAGGCCCAATTGTTACTAACAACTCTAATGATTCAGTATCTTTAACTAAAGATAACTACTGAAGGATACAGAACAGACAAATCTTTTTACGTGAATCATCTCCCTGCCTCACTAAATGGTCATAGTACTGTATAGCAAAGTATTACTCCAGGTAGCTGAAGTCATAATGTAATAAACAAGTGACATCTTTTTACTTAATTTAACCTTCATTGACTCTTGTTCCTCTTTTTTTTTTTCCTCAGGGCAGATGTCTTCCATGAAAAGTAGGAAACTGGACAATGATGAAGGATAATGAATGAATGAACTAAAGGGGGCTGGGGTGATGTAAAGAGTTAATACACAGAATCACAAACAAAGTGGCAAATGCACACCAACTGCTGAAACCTATACTGGATGTCTAGTCATTTGTTGTAAAATTTTAAGGTTACCAATTTATTTTATTTATCAGAATTATAATCTCGGATATCACATTTGAGCTGAAATCAAAATTTTGTTTTGCAACTCAAGTCAATACACTATCAGTTTAAAGAATAAAATGACTTAAAGAAAAAATAAGAAGACAATTAGGTTAAATTATCTTACCTCAGAATCAGCTATATCCTCCACCTCCATGTCATAAGGAGGAGCTTCAACTGCATCAGGAGCAGCCTCCATCTTCTGCATTCCTTCCAAGGCACGAGTATTACTAGGTTCATGGCTGATGGAATCAACATTAATCAAAACTTAGATCTTGAGTACAGTATTAAAATCATGCTAAAACCTAAGCTGCCACAGCTCCCAAACATTTTTATGAAGCAATCTTTAGCATTAGCACATACACTAAACTGTCAATCTTTGATGAAATTAAACAAAATTGTAAATTGTAAATCCATTTTCAGGCTCTAAAATGACTGATTTATTACAACTGGATGCTAGTCTCATTAGTGAAGATAATGAGACTTTCATAATCCAATGAAGCTTATTATCTATTGTAACATTAAATAATACTTACTTCAATGCAATTCCAAAATGGTGTGCAGCCTTTTCCTCATCATGAACATGTGAAAAAAAGTCTGCCAGCATCTGATGAAGACGACTAGTTGATTGTACTGCAACCTGTTTACGTAATAATTCTATTGCAGCTTCGTAACGCATATCCTGTAAATAAAATCCAACATTGAATGTAATGAAATGCCTATTTCTGGTGGGACTCTTCAAAGCTTCCCTGATGCTAAATCCTGGATAGCTCCACCCAATACAATTCACACCACCAGTGTATAGTAAGTCACTGGAAACAGGAGACCTACCAGATATATTGAAGACAGCTAATGTAGTCCTAAAAAGGGTGACAGGCATGAGGCACTGAACTACAGGCCAGTGTCCCTAACTTGTGTACCTTGCAAGGTGATCTCTTGAGGTTATTTTGAGATGATTTCGGGGCTTTTAGCGTTCCCGCGACCTGGTCCTTGACCAGGTCTCCTTTTTGTTAACCCCCTTCCCCCTCCTGGAAACAGCCCGTAGCAGCTGTCTAACTCCCAGGTACCTATTTACTGCTAGGTAACAGGGGCATCAGGGTGAAAGATACATTTTCCCCACTTGTCTCCGCCTCCACCTCCACCGGGAATCGAACCCAGAACCTCAGGACTACGAATCCGAAGCGCTAGTCCACCCAGTTGTCAGGCGATGGATAAGATCGTGACAAAAAACCTAGCAGCACATCTGCAGATAAGGGACTTCGTAACACACCCCCAACATGGGGTTCAGGGATGGCAAATCTTGCCTCACTGGTTTAATAGAATTCTACAACCAGGTGACAAAGATGAAACAAAAAAGAGAAGAGTGGGCATACTGCATTTCCTTTGACTGTCGGAAAGCCTTTGACACAGTTACACAGGGCGCTGGTGGCTGAGTGGACAGTACGCTGGATACATAATCCTGTGGTCTGGGGTTCGATTCCCGGTGCCTGCGGAAACAGATAAGCAGAGTTTTTCATCCCAGATGCCCCTGTTACCTAGCAGTAAATAGGTACCTGGGAGTTAGACAGCTGTTACGGGCTGCTTCCTGAGGGGGGAGGGGAGGAATGAAAAAAGACAAACAATTTGAACAATTTTGAAAAAAGAAAAAATGTCAAAAAGGTTCATTCTGTGTATGTCAGGTAGGCTGCTCCATTTTCTATGAAATATCATATTGATGTTTTTCGATGGGGAAACTATGGATTAATTTTATTTCCACTATTTTTCATGAGGGAATTTGTTTCGCAAGATGAGCGTTTCACATGACGAGCTCGGTGCTGTGCCGGATAAAATTCGTTAATCGAGGCTCCTCTGTATGTATGAATTTATGACTATTGATGATCATCACAATAGGTACAGAATTATCTTAACAGGAGGGTGGGTTGCCCACAGGCAACTAGTGGAGGTGGAAGAATGATCTATTGGCACAAAAATAAGACAAAGGAATTCTAAAATTTGCAACCCCCCCCCCCACAGCAAGAGCAGCTGAGGGAACCGGTTTATATCAGACAGAGCGAGGGGTTTACCAAGACTTAAAGGCTTAAAAATCAAGCAGGAAACCTAGGCACAGGAATGACTCACTAAGAACCACACCTGATGTACCTTAGGAACACACAGCTGCAAACAAGCAAGCAAAAACACTGACAAAATTCTACAAAAATATCTTAATCTTTCAATTACTCGGCTAACTAAAAGTCCTACACTGTGGTGTGCATGGCAAAAAATAATTCACAAAACTAATGTCCAAAAAAAAAATCCATTTGCTGATTCTAGCAGAGGAGGTAATCACAGATAATGACTGGAGCTATTTAAAGATTAATAATAGAAGTATACTTTACTCTTTCATTGCTCTCTGGCTGACTATAAATTAATGGGCAAGTAGGTTTATGAAATTACACATTTACATTAAACAAATAAATGTTAAGCACTCATACCTGTTCATATAATTCACATAGCAGGTAAACAGCTGGGAGGTGGTATGGGTCTTCTTTTAATGCCTTTTCTAAAAGTGTTTTCCCTTTGCTTATTGTCAAAGTGTCCTTCAGTAGAACAGATGCATATAACTGTAACAAAAAACAAATACTGTATATAGGAATCAAAATATACTTACAAGGGCAGATAAACAGATACACTACTGTATTAATTTAAAGAAAGGGTAACTAGAAATTTTATATTTGGATTGAGTGCAAATGACAAAGCCGAATATTTCCCTTGGTTATGTCACTAAAAAATCGTGAAACTGAATTATTAATTGATGAAGCCATCCCACATTAACCACATTCATGATTCACATACATTAATGATGACCAAACCACATATCAGAACGTGAAGAAACGATAATGTTTTGCTCCATCCTTGGACCATTATCAAGTCGTGTAACAAAAGAGAGGAAGGTACAGTGAAATATATAGCATAATAGGGTGAAAAGAGGGGTAAGGAGCAGGTAAGAGAAAGATAAGAATATGGAAAGAATAGAATGAATGCATGAATATAATAATAATAAAAAAAAGATGAATTCATAAATATTCTTAAATTTTGCTGATGCTTGTAGCCAAAGATATAATGGGAATGAATGCTCAATTGCCTCCCAAAAAATTAAAAAAAAACTGGGCCCATGATCTGTACAGGTCACAAGGATGGACAGCAACAGGGCAAACTAGACATTTCTTTCTAGGCGATCCCTCTCTGGTCATTGTTCTCACACCCTTATTGCAAAATTTATTTAGACTAGTCATTAACTTTATTGGTAACTTATTCAGGGAACCACAAAAATGGAAAACTGACATTTCTGTATAAGCATGTGCTTACCTGTACGTACTTATCTATCAGTGACCGTGAGGGAGTGAGATCTAGCACCTTATGCCTCACATACTAGCGATATATAACCTGGCATGGTTATATATCGCCTATATATTTATATTACTGGCATGGTTATACATCGCCTTTTTAAACATTAAAGTTTCTATAATTTTTTCTTAACGTTATGGATGGAAGTGACTTTGACAATTTCTTCTTTTAATATATTCCACTTGCTGACCACCTGTAAATAGTACAAGAATTCCCTTACATCTCTACGCCTCAATTACATGTCCAGCTTCCACCGATGAACACTTGCATGCATGTGCACGGGCGAGTGAGAGGAGCAGGGAAGAGATTCCTGGCTGTACCATTTAATAGGGCATCACTCTACTAGCACTCATTCATTCCTAGGCTTACTAACGTTTGGAAAATGTTCGCTGAACATGTAATATGCATCAACTGACCAAATGAAGGCTGTGGCACACAGTTGACTTTCTGGTTCAGCATGTACCTTACATGATAGTAACTTTGCCTTAAATTCAGTTTACTCCTAAAGGATACAAATAGCAAACATACCAAGCAAATGAGGCTGTAGTGTCAGGCTACAAATAAGATGTAGGATAAACTTAAAAACTTGCTGTTTTATTAGGAGCATCAGCACCACCAGAAAAGGGAGAGAGAAAAATAGAGAGAAAAGAAAGAAAAAAAGAAAAAGGCCTTGTCTGTTGTACAGAAGATCTAGAGAAAACAAATTAACCTATCCTGTGCCATGGTCCACTACACAGTGAAGAATATTAAAAGCAAACTTGCTAACAGAAATCTTACAACAATTATGATTGGTAAAGTGAAAAATATAAAAACTTACAGTGAGAGCTCTTGGAGTTTGGCCAAGCAACTTGCTTGCATTGCTGGCTATTGTCACAGCTTCTCTGGATCGATGCATTGCCAAATAGCAATCTACTAATCCCTGTTTAGAAAAGGTGGATAACCAATAACACCAGGCCCATGTAATAAAATAAATTGTATTTCAGATTATGTGCCACCTCAAAATATCATCAGTAAGTACTTAATTAAATAGTACTTTCTAACTTACCTTGTGTGGTTCAAACCTGTGTGGTGCAATTTGCATGGCTTCTCTGAAATGCATGACAGCTTCTTGTAACTTCTTGAGTTCCAAGAGCAATGTCCCCTTCAGTAGAAGACCTTCAACACTGCGTGGGTTGATAGAGCAAGCCTGGAATAATGATGTGTTAGTACTGTAGTACAGTACTGCTTCACTTGAACCCACTCCAACAAGTAATTGCATGCACCAATAGAATTATAAAACAGGGTTACTGCAATAAATTTGGAGTCCATATAAACAAGGTAATCCAGTGAATTAGAATTTGATGCCCATAAACGTTAAGTTCACAAAGCTATATTTTTTATTTTATTAATTATATTTTTCCATGTGATTTTGGTATCCCTGAGCTTGTATATCTCAGGATAAGCACATGGCAATGTAATGTAGTAGAGGAAGTACAAAGATTATAGGAAGTGTACACTCAAACACACATTTGCCTGGGTAGAGACAAAGTTGTCAGTTAGACCTTTGGTTGTGACAACCTGAAAGTTGTTTTTCCCACAAAGGGAAGAAAAGTAGATACAAAAAACCAGCGTTGAATGTAATGAAACGCCATTTTCTGGGTGAGACCCGGAGGCTCCCTGGAGCTTCCAGGGCTCCCCCAGAAATTAAAATTTATATTTTGCACTTTTACTATATTTATAGTAAGAAAAAGACCTGCTATTTCTGAATATAACATTAATAAGGATGATTTAACATAGTTACAAAAAAAGTCTCTAATGTCTAACAAAAATATGGGTCTTGTACAATACCAGGTACTAAGTGTTCCCAGGGCATACACCATTCTCATAAAAACCACCAATAAGAATAATCACCAAAGTTTTTGTTAATTAAAATGTTATTTAATTGCCAAAGCCATTTTTTATAAGGGTTTTCTTCCTTTCTGGAAGAGCCTCCTCAGTAGCTCCCCAAGCCAAGTGCTGGTGCTGCCATGCCTTAGGAAGACACAGTACACCCATCCTCTGAAACCTGCCATTGTCTACTGAAAACCAGGAGGAGAATCTTGCTCTTTTTATGAGGTGAAGGGAGCTTGAGAACTAGATATCAACCCAAAAACAAGAGAAATATAGAAAATGTGAGTGAAACAAAACAAGCAACTACTTGAAGAAAATTAGGCACCTGCAGGTAACAAGGCAAATGATCATTAACATGGTTAAACACCCTAACTATGGTAAGCCTGGAATAAAATACTGCGCTCACATTTTAATTAACTTATTTTTTAAAATTGGTAACAATGTTTCCTATTTGCCATACAGCTAGGTGAAGGCATGGCCAAGACAGTCCCAGTATTTTAAGAGAACATCTAAAAGCATGTTTCTAATGTTAATTTACAGATTAGAAGTCTAATCACAGGGTCTCATACCATCGTTTTCCTCCATACATGGCTGTGCAACAAGGTTAGCTCTTTTGCCGCAATGTCATTCTTAAACTGCTGGTCTACTGTCCTGATTCTTGTGTGCTCTTTCCCAGCCCTCTTTAGTGCCTTCCTATTTGCCTCTGTACCCACGTTCTTGTACTTTTTCCATGCCCTTTCTGTCTTCTTTTCCCTCTTTACATTGTTGAGCCGTGGAGTTGCCATTCTCCTTTCATCCACCTTCCTCCCGAGAGGTATGAACTGTTATATTACGCCTTTGCATTTCTGTTATAAGTTGCATCATCTCATTTGTTAGCTTTTCTTTTATTTCAGTCTCCCAATGAACCTCTTGTATATAATCCATAACACTCCTGTAATTCCCTCTAATGTATT
The DNA here is from genome assembly GCF_040958095.1 of Procambarus clarkii. Classification (NCBI taxonomy): domain Eukaryota; kingdom Metazoa; phylum Arthropoda; class Malacostraca; order Decapoda; family Cambaridae; genus Procambarus; species Procambarus clarkii. Next base: position 7,654,235 of record NC_091198.1, read on the forward strand.
CTTTTTGCACCTTGTCCGTTTTTTTTAATATCTCTTTCAGTTCTACAATGTAATCAAACACGATATTCAGTGATCACTGGCTCCTAGTGGTACTGTACCTCAAATTTTAAATTCTCTACATTGTCTTTATCTTGGATTAACACCAGGTCTTGGGTAGCTGTTTGATCACCTCTTTTTCTTGTTGGCTACTTGATATGCTGCCACAATCTTGCTCTCTATGTTTCAACTCCCCTGCAAGGATCCTTTGTATACCAGTCTATTTCCCTGTGGTTAAAATCTCCAAGTGTTAGGATCTTTGCTCTGGCTCTCCTTGCCACTGAGGCCATCTTTTCTACTATTTTCAGGCATGTTTTCTTGTATTTATCATATTCCTCCCTTGACCTTCCTGTGATGGAGAATTGTAAATAATACTATCTTCATAGTCCTCACTGTTATCATGGCCAGTATAAATCCTTCTGGTTGATTACCTCCAAGATCTCTATCTCTACGAAGCCCCAGTGTTCTTGTACCAGTAAAGCTACTTCTTCACCCCCTTTATATCTTTCCTTTTAACCCTTACAGTGCGCATCATGTCATATGACGTGTTGGAGTACTACGCAAGATTTAAACGGCCCACGGATACACGGGGTTCATCACACCTTCATCAGGGCTCTTGTAAACAGACGCCATTTAAAAAAAAAATCGTGGGCCAAACTCCCAGGTGTTATTGGCCTCAGTATTGAGTGAGCAACCAAGCCTGATGCACGCAGCATGAGCTAACAGCACTGCTGTTCAGCTTGTGACCACAGCATCGCCTAAAAAAGCCAAAATATACTTGTTCATGCTCTTATGTAGCGATGATATTATTACTGAAGACACCTGACTGTGATAAAACTGACCAGGGTTCTGATAATAGCAGGATTGTGGTGATATTTAGCGTTGTGCGCCATGGCGGGAGGAGTAATGCTGTGGGAGGGAGGGTGGTGGCGATGTCTTCTGAGTGTGTGTGGCCGCCTTTAATTGACTGCACTCACCATACCAGCTTAGTGGTTCGCTATGGTGAACACAAATGTAGATACTTATATATAACATGTGTATAGAGGGTATAAACAGCAAGAGAAGGTTGGGAGCCGCCATTTTGGTAAGGGCGGTGGCGTCGTCTGCACGACGCCACTGTGCAGACGACGGTGGTGTTGTTTACTGGTTACCACGATGGTCTTTGGGCACCATACCAGTTTATTTGTACAAGTATGGTGAATAAAACAAGTAGATATTTATATATAATGTGTGTATATAGCGTAATAACACCACACAGTATTGTTGGAGGAGAAATATTAGTGTGTCTGGCCTTGAGGGCGGCAGCCATCAACTGACTGTGTGAGGTCCTACGTCTTTGTGCCTTTACTCACCATACAAGCTTAGATGTACAGTTATGGTGAACAAAACATGTAGATACTTATATATAACGTCTGTATATAGTGAATTATAGCAAAAACAGTATTGTGGGAGGAGAATGTGGGTGAGTCAGATGACTTGAGGGAGGGCGGGAGCTGGTACACGGCGGTCACTCCTCGTTACTTTTTGACTCATAATAGCTACTTAGTGGTTCGTTATAGTGAACAAAACATGCAGATACTTATATATAACCTGTGCTTTTAGTGTAATAACCGACAAAGTATTTGTTCACTGATTGATGAACATAATTGAATCAACAATATGCACACCATATTTTAGAGTACAGCAATGATTCACTCATTTTATTATATAAATATATCAAACTACACACTATTGAATAATATTACAGCAAAAAAACTATGAAAAATCAATCAGAGATATTGAAATAATTAGGTAATTATCTCTTTGTGGCAACTCCGGCCTGACAGCTGGCGAGCAACAGGCCGCCTGAGACGCACGCTGAGTCAGCGCCTATTTTTTGCCAGACTTCCCCGCCCTATAGCGGGCAATATATGCCACTTACGATTTTTTTATTATTTTTCCCGTGATCAATGAACACAAATTAACAGGTTAGGAAGAATTTTTTTTTTTTTTTTTTTCAAAATTACATGCGCCTGTGGGAAGAAAGGATATTATACCCCTAGCATGTTAAGGGTTAATATTACCTGGTATCCTCTTAGGAATAGTGCTTCCTCAATTACGTTAGTATATCTCTGTGACCTGGGTATTATACTTAGGTAATTACAATCTGACAGACTGGTAGTACTATAAGCTGTACTAGTCTGTATGGCATCAGCAACAGATTCCTTTGTTCTGTGTGAATTGTTTGTGGAGATATTTGGCAGTTTTGAAGCTTAGTTTTCTGTGAACCCTCCAGTTGTCTGTAAAGTCTCACTGACTTTCTGGACGCTTCCTTCAGTACCTGGATTGTGCCTGGATGGGGTTCTGGGAGTTCTTTTACTCCCCAAACCTGGACCGGGGCCAGGCTTGACTTGTGAGAGCTTGGTCCAACAGGCTGTTGGTTGGAGCTGACCACATCCACCACAGCCCGGTTGGTCTGGCATTTCCTGAAGAAAACTATCCAGCTTTTTCTTGAAGACATCCATGTTTGTACCAGCAATATTTCTTATGCTCACTGGGAGGATGTTGAAGAACTGTTGACCTCTGATATTTATAAAGTGTTCTTTGATTGTGTCTATGGTACCTCTGCTCTTCACTGGTTCTATTCTGCATTTCCTGCCATATTGTTCACCCCACTAGTTAAACTGTTCTTCCTGGATTCTAATTAACAATGTAAAAAAAATATACTTTTCTTTCAGAACAACTTTTGTTCTTGTGACAGACAATGGTTAAGGTTTCTACAAGAAGTGCCTGATCTGCAGAGTTATAATAGTTGTGGGTCTGCAGGGCAACAGACCAGCTATCAAAACAGAAAGAGGTCAAGCAGTGAGAAAAGGAAAACTCTTTGCCAAAGTTCCCAATACAGGCTCAAGCATGAACCCATTACAGACATATTTCATGAATCAATCCTGTTCACATGCCTCACTTCAATGTGTACCAAAAAACAAAAACAAAATGACTCATTACAATTCTCAATATCAAAGCAATATTTACTGAACATAAATTACATATATTGAACATTTGTTCACGTATCTTCTCCTTGTTTGGGAAACATATGTTGCTGGTTTGCTCGTACTGTCGGTGATAAATATACCCCACACGATTCGCTATATAACATTTAAAGAAAAAATATTTTGAATAAAAACAATATCTTGTAAATAATGCACTACCAATAATATACTTACTTTGTGTGCAAAATAGATGGCTTTTGTAGTTCTTTTACTAAGCTGGCAGTAATAGCCCATTGTGATCCATGGTTGAGGTGCTGCATCAGTCACAGCCGTTGTTGCCATAGCCAGTTCTTCCAACTCACGATTCCTCTTGTCTGATGCCAACAAGCATGCCAGTAAGTCGGAACCACGCAAGTTGAGATGATTGACTGAATGAGCCTAAAAGAATGTAACAGATTAAAATATCTCAAAATGAATACAGATTTTATACTGCAATTTCAGGCGAGTGGCACCCAGTGGTTCCCTGAAGTGGTTCCCTGAAGCTATCTCACTGAGATTGCTTCAGGCAAATGGGTCACATCAAATGTAGGAAATCTGTTTGACCTCCCGAGAACCAAAACCAAAACCTGGCTCCCCTCACAGAGGTGCAGATTGCACAATCTGTCCTCTCAAATAGTACATCACATTTTGATTTATAAATCCCCACAGTCAACATATGTACAGTACTATAAATCACAGCAGCTTGCAAAATTGACAGCCAATCATATTTTCTATTCATGGGTCTTCAGTTTGGTTAGCTTTAGGGCAATCTACTACATCATTATTGTGTTGTTGTGACAATTCAAGAAGATGGGCTGGAGAGAGAGAGAGAGAGGACAATTTACTACCACATCAGGAAAGCATCTAGAAACTCGGTAAACCTTTACACACAAGTGAAGGGTTAATAAAAACTGAAGCCTTGAAATCACCAAGCAACTTTGCAATTGATTCACACAGAAGAGAAAGGTTCAAAATTGGTGTGAAACTCATACTACAGAATGCCAGCATCAGGCAGCCTGGCTTCCACATGCAGCCCATCTTCATTCCTTACTCAGTTCATTCACCAATGTCTAGCTGGACAGTACTGTTCAGGGTCTTTCAAATGTCGCACGCCCCTCTACTTCAACCTAAGTGCTAGCCGTTTGAACTTGTTCCTGCAGGAGCTATTTGCTTTGTACTATTTATATTTTAGTTTTTGCTTTACATATAAATTTTTTATCTGGCTTGTTTGGGCTTGGCTTTGTTGTGATTCAGGCTGCATGTGCTCTGGGTTCCTTCTTATGGTTCCCGCCAGCACTGCCGCTACACTGACAAATGTTTTTCCCTGGAGCATTCAGGAGTGTGCCTGACAGGCAAGGCCCTGGGGATGGACAGCCAGCTATTGACAAGTTTTTGAAAGGAACTGTTGAGAGTTCCTTTTATGCTAGACATCACAACTATGCATCGTGAAAGGGTGGTTCCACACGTGGTACGTGCTGGCCCTTTCACAGTTCACCCCTTTGATGCCGCCACTGGGGTGGGAAAGATCTGCCTCCTTTTGCCAGTTTCTGGTTCCACAATTTGTGGGCTTTTCAGGTAGTTTCCTGTGGTCTGCAGTGGAGTTAGTCAGTCTCTTCCCCTTTCTTGGGATCTGGGCTTTTGGGTCGGGTATCCTCCCTGGCTCTAAATTGGGTCATGTGGGATGGTTGGCCTCAGAGATGGTCGAATTAACCTCATCCCTTTGATGGGTGTCAGTTATTTCCAGTCCCAAAGAGGGAGTCGGTGGACCTATTTTAAAACCTCAATCTTCTATTTTGAACACTTTTATACCCTGTTCAACATTCCGCATGACCACCTTGGCTCAAGTGAGCCTGATTTTATAGGCTGGAGCTTGGATGGTGTCTCTGGACCTCAAGGATGCATATCGGCACAACCATATTCATCTCAGGTTCTGGGACTGATTTGATTTTGTGGCACAAGGTTGATAATGTTCCAGGATAGACCGAAACATTGTTGTTTCTTCATCTTCTGATGTGTAATTTGGTCATCAAATGAGTGATGAATTAAAATGCGAGATGGTGGAGTGAGGAGGCCCAAAACTCTTGGGGTGGTAGGGACATGTTTGAAGAATGCCTGAGAATTGTTTAATGAGTAGGGTAAATAAAATATAAATAAAAAGTGCGTCATATGCCAGAGACAGATGACCATTGAAAGAAAGGAAAGAGTGCTGTATGTGAAAAAAATACTGAAAAAATCAGAAAACTTGCAAGAGTGCAAGATTTGTGTGGTAATAGGGCCTCCTGGAGTAATTTCTGTTATGCCCAACATAAGAAAAAGTTAAATAAAAAATGAATTATTACTTAACTTGTTTTTCTTACAAAATGGCAGATCTGTATTAAAAAATAAAGAAAAAAAAAGCATATATGTACCCTTATTTTATCTGGATAGTGGTATTATGTTGTGAGGGGAGCCAAGACCAGACAAAAACAACTTGTATATTTTTCATGTGAAATATATTTAAATGTAAGAATCAGCATGCAGAATTAAAAGGTATGCCTAAAGAAACATACAGTGAAGATCTTTTTGTTGGCCCAGTAAGTGCCAATATAATGATGGGAGACCAGGAGCTGAAGGACATCTAACTCCAAATTATTTTCTAGTCTTCCATGACTGCTGGGAGTCACCACCGAGATATTGGAACCACATGAGCAACATCAGTATCCAAAAATGACAAAATGGCAATTGCATTGTACTAGATAATCAGCACATCACGATGACCACACTTTGAGGGTTAATAGTGATTAGAAATAAGGTGTTGGAACTATACAACGTGTACTAGCACTTTGTCTGATGCCAAAATCATGCCAACAGTAAATTAAGTACTGTATAGCTTTTTAAATTTGTGTATGTTTAACTTCAACACATGACCAGACTAATAGTAGTCTTCCACCCTCTAATGCAATAGGTTACATATACCAATATTAAAACCAGCTTTTAGTTGCACTCGGGATCCATTCCAATAATATTCCACTATTTTTCCACAACCAGGAGCCAGTATTCTGTCATGAATAGGAGATAGTATCCTGGATATCTTGAGCTTATCTCAACAATCCAACAGCTTAGTATAAAAAGGGGCCAATTAATTTTTTTGTATTTAAAACTATTTTTGCTCATTTAAAAAGGGGTGATTAATTTGTCTAAAAATACTAAAGATATAAAATTACTCTACCATTACATTTTTTTATATTGATAAACCCAACTGTATTGGGTTTATCTGGAATCAGATAAACACATGAATAATAATCATCTACCAAAAGGAGAAAATTTTATATACATTGTACTCAGTAGATGAGTAATATGACTTCAGCAAATAATGGTTTTTAAAAAATTCCATCTATATTCTTGAATTTTCTAACAAAAGCAACATGCTATTATATAATTCTTGATCACAATTAAAATTGTTTATCATAAGCAAACATTTACTGAAAATGTAGCATAAGCAGAGATCACAATAGCGTGAAATATCAAATGAACACATCCACAAGGGCCGTGATGAGGGTTCGAACCTACGCACAGGATGTTCCGAGCTGCACCTTAGTCAACTGTTGTGGCACAGTTGACCAAGGCGCAGCTCGGAACATCACGTGTGTAGGTTCGAACCCTCATCACGGCCTTTGTGAATTTGTAGCACAAATTCATGGAAGAAAAAGAGCAATTCATCAATGGACAGTGCATCTACCACTACCACCTGTTATTTCCACACCAACTTACCCTCTGAAGCAATGTGAGAGCATTCTTAGAGTCCCCAGCCAGATAATATGTTTCTCCCAAGGTAGCTAAAATATCAACATTTCTACTAAGAGCAGAATTCTCCTCCAGTTGTTTGAAGGAATTTATGGCATTTGAATAATCCCGGCTATGTAGGTATGCATGACCTTTAACCCAGAGAGACAACCTGAAAACAGGAAACTATATATTAGCCAACTCTCAAGGATGGACAAAGGAGGCATTTCCATCCTCTGTCCTATCTGCATGCTTTTACATAAAACACACACACACACACGACACGGTTTGAGAGAGCTGCAGGATCATTGCATCATAATTAGGTGGTAGTGCTGGAGAGAGCCATGCAAATACAGTAATTTCCCCAATACCTGTACCATAAACATACAGAGGTGTAAACATTAATACAAGGTGTACAGTGGCAATTGAGAAAAATATACAAATCTGGAACAAATTTTTAATGAGAAAAGACATGCAACTAAATGGCTTCCAGAAATAAAAAACAAGAGCTATGAGAGAGGCTAGAGGTGTTAAATATACCAAAGCTATAAGCTAGAAGAAAAAAAATGAGTTGATATGATCAATACGTAGGGTAGGGAAGATGGTGATGGAAAGGAAAGGTGGTGCCTAAATTATGAGTCATTGTGGGAGGCTAAATAGCAGAGCATTTAATTAACTTCTGTACAAAAATTTAAATGAGAAATTTAAACTTATAAAATTAACATTTAGCTCTACAAAGAAAATATAATGCTAAGGAAATAAAGCATGACAAGGGACTGTGAAATGTTAATCAAAAAAGACCAATCCCAAACAAGACCCTTATAATAAAAGAAAAAGGTAAGCCGAAGCATTAAATAACAGCATGAATATACAATACTCTATTATACTGACCACTCTGTTCCTGCTGAGTTTCCATGAATATTAATCATAAGAGATGCTACTTCAGCTCCTCGAACTCCAAGACTGAGAAGTTCCTGGACAGCCTCTAGTGCCAGTGGACATTCCTATAAGAAAGAGAAACAAATATTTAATGTGACTGTTTCTAAATGTTGAACATCACCTGAAACACCTCGACTCATTTTTATACTCCTACTTGAACAGAATTAATTTCTTCGGAATGCTGGTTGAACGGGTAGCCTTCTGGGGAGAGTCCCTTGTGGGTTCCTGAAGCTATACACCGAGATGGTTCCCATTAGCTGTAGAGATTTAAGGCCTACTGGGGACCAGAGCCAGAACCTGCTCCCCCCCTCAAGAGCCGCTGGGAGCAGTGACATTTCCCCATCTCACCGGGAATGACCCCCAGAGAGCCAAAGCAAACAACTGCTGGGGTTCAAAAGAGACCAAAGCCTAAAAACCCTTCTAATGAACTCTCCCAACTATGTAAACAAATGATCTAATCTCTCAAATAGCCTGACCGTGTTCGCCCCATCACCCCTACTCGTTTGGGGGACAGGGAAGGTGCTCACCACCTCCAGGGATCCAGTTTTTGTGCTGATGCGGTCAAGGTCACTTGACGGCTGTAGTTTCCAGGTCGAGCCTCTGTTGTGAAGGTTCCATTGTTCAGCTAAGTGATTTTGGGTCTTTGCTTTTGATGGCTTTTCTTGTGCACTGCAGTGTTGTGTAAGCCTGGCTTTAAGATTTCTTGGATATGCATATGCTTAGGGTTACCATCCCTATGTGCTCCCTAGCACAGCCCTTGCACGGCAAGAGTTGTCTTCTCTGGAGAGTTCTCTATGTCAAGATGACTACATCAAAAGCTAACATGAGAGGTTTTGCCAAAGCCAAACAATAAGAGACAACAGTACAGTATTTGGCATCAGCCAACAGTCCACAAACAGCCAAGAGAGAAAATGCATCACCATCTTAACTGACGACAAGAAGAAGCACTAAAATTTCATAGGGCACAGACATGTGGAAATAACATATGTGCAACACATTTATTAGATTCACGTCTAGACATTATGCACATACAGTACTTTTCTTTATATTTTTCAAATATTTTAAAATCTACAGTATATTATTTGTAAAATATTATGTTGCATTTAAGTTTGCTTAAAATAGTCTATGAATTTGATAGAGTGAGGTTTGTTAGAACAAGAACTGACTGTACTGTAAGAAGCATACAATATCTCTGATGGAAAGTCAAGGTGCCATAGGCATGACTGGAGAACAAAGTAAACATCATAGGAAGAAAACTCTCCAACTTCCAGCCAGCATGAATAGGAAATATTGCTGGAACAACACCAGAAGCTTTCAAGAGAGAACTTGACAAGTTTCTACTGTAATGGGGATCTTGGACCAGGCAATCACCAATGAAGGCTGCAAGAGGAAGTTCTGAAATTATTTATGGGTATGTAAACACCATAATGAATATAATTTATTTGAAGCTAACCTTTTGTCTAAGCGCTTTAACATATCTAACAGAAATGTAGAACATGATTTCATATTTCGTGTTACATATGGAGTGATGCATTCTTGAGAAATCAAATTAAAATATACTGTAACAGCAAAATTTTAATTGTTTTTAAAGAAGACAAAGAAAACCATAAAAATCTATCATAAGAGGTAATTAATGGCCTGTGCAACTGATGTGAAACTCACTTTTAGCACTTCCTTATAAGCTGTTATAGCAGGCCTCTCCATTCCAGCCTGCTGGTAAAGGCGTCCCAACCCCATATTGACCTTGGGTGTGCGATGCCGTTGTGGGATGGACTCCAAAAGTGTGAGAGCCTGACTAAACTGTCGAACAGCAATGTTGCACTCGGCCATAGCATACTTTACATCTGTTAATTTGGAAAGAATAAACTAAATGGATTAGTGCAAGAAATAATAATTATTGAACACTGAATATGTAGTAGTGAATGCCCAATTGAATGACTCATTCCTTCATGGTGCCAGCTAAACTGGAAGTTTTTCATCCATCACAAATACAGCCAACAATGGATGCACAAGACAATTGCAGAAATTCTGCAGTTGGCCAAATCCAAGAGTATTTTTTTAAATTAAATTTGTTGAAAATAATATGAACAAAATATGTATAAATACTACTACATTAAAAATGCTTTTCAAACTACTTGGACTGGATGGTAGAGCGATGGTCTCGCTTCTTGCAGGTTGGTATGCAATCCTAACAAATCCAAGTGGTTGAGCATAATTCCTATCCTCCGTCTCCTAAATCCTAAATTAAGTGCTAAGTAGTTGTAATGGCTTAGTGCTTTCTCCTGATAATTATCTTTAAAAATTCTTATAAAGTATATGAGTATGTATAATTACAAACAATAAAATATCATTTAACAATGGCTTAGAGTAAATTACAGTAATTTGGGGAATATACTGTATTTAATATGACCTATTTTTCAAATATTTTCTAGAGCAGTAGATCTACTGGACTCATGTTTATACTTATTAAACCTTACTGACTGCAATGTTTTATTTCCTTTGTGTGTTAGTGTTAAGAGACCCTACAGACTCTAATGGATTTGTGTAACTTTTTATTTAAATAACTACTGTACTGTACAGTGCAGAGGATTACAAATGCTTCTCACCTATCTCTGTCAACCCATCCTTGAACATTTCTGAGGTCTTGGCAACCTTGGTTTTGGCAGCTGATTTTGCATACTGGAGCGCCTCCTTAAATGTAGCTTCTGCCCGCCTGTATTCACCTTGATTTTGCAGTGAACGGCCCACATAAACAAGAGTCTGGTAGCGAGCTGCTGGTAACAGGGAATTTTCTGGCTGGTTTTCTGCAACAGTTAGTACCAAGCAGCCCTGAAAAATACAACATTAAATATATTTTGGACAAAATCAGCTTTGAATGTAATGAAACATCATTTCCTAGGCGAGTTCCAGAGGCTCCTCGGAGCTTACTGGGCTGATATGAATGTATTAGACTGTGACATCAGTCAATTTGATTGGAGTTCTTGTCTACCAGGGACCACGAGCCAGAACCTGGCCCCTCAGAGAGGCACGAGGAGTAATGGCCTATGGAAACCCCCCCATGTGGTTGGAAGCATTCCATGTGAGCCATCGACCGGGTTAGGCACCCAGAAATGTAGACATCCCAAAACAAACTCCACCTGGTTAAAAAATTGCTACCGAAAGCCGAACTGCTGGTGGAGGGTACCTTACCTACCTTTGGGATGATAAGGTAGGGAGGGGTAAATGGATAGTGGTGGAAAGGTAGATGGGACAGGGATGAGAGAGAAGGAGTGGAAAATTGAAAAGGAGAGGTAGAGGGGGACTGAGTGAGAGGAGTGAATACATATGAAAAGGGGAAAGAAGTAATTTGTTCCAACTTGTTCCATAATTCTATAATCCCACTTCCAAACCAGCATTTACCCTGGTCTTTTCTGAATAAACTTCTATTAAATGTTGTTAAGGGAACACCAATGTTACATTTCCTATCAGTTTTTGTAGGATACCAAATACATGAATTTTTTTACATCACATTTCTATGATTTCTACTAAAATTCTCCTTTATATAAACCTCTTATCTTATGCTTGTATTTTTTAGCATCTGAATGTTAAATAAATACAAAAAATACTTTTTTATATTTTACATTTATAATTCTATGTACATACAGTACATTTTAGTGTCATACTTTCTGTATTTAACATCCTCAGGATTCAATACATAATGTCTTTATTAACAATACCAAGTGTTGGTAAACCAATAAGCTGGGATTGGCAAACCTAGGAACAGGTGTTGGTAAAAACCCATGGCACATTATTTTTTTTTTTAAGAGACAAACCATACTGCCTCTTTGCTGTGTTGTATTATAGAATATAGTATTGATAAGAGTTTTCCCTTAGCACAGTAATATATGTTTAAGAATTAAATTTTTTATAATATTTGCAATACAATACTTGTTACAATACTTGTTAGGAAATTCTTACACCTGTAAAGAGAAAAATATATTTGCAAGAATAAAGAAACTTACCTTAACACTTTTGCGTCCCCAGCGTGCGCGCCCCAGCCCACTCCAAAGTGGGCCGAGCGTTTCACGTGAGCATGCGCCCACTCTAAAATGTGTATATTCTTTTCAGTTTCTCACCTCAATTTTCGTGGTACAGTACATCGTTCATTTTGGTATCAAATTGTTTGCAATAGAATTTCCTACAGAAATATATGCATATAAGGTCAAAAAGTCCAGTGTGCCACCCGCACCAATCCCAAAAATCGGCTGAGCATTACCCATGAGCGCGCAACTGCACTAAATGTGTGTATACTCTTTTCAGCTTTCTCACCTCAATTCTCGTGCTATGTCGTTCATTTTAGTATCAATTTGTTCGCAATAGAATTCTCTACAGGGGTATATGTATATAAGGTCCAGAAGCCCCACCCCCCACAGTACAGCCGGAAGTTGGCCAAGCATTTCCTGTGAGTGAGCACCCACTGGCACACACGCAAAACCTGCACACAAATGTGTTTACTCTTTTCAGTTTGATAACATCAATTTTCGTGTCACATCGTTCATTTTGGTATCAAATTGTTCGCAATATAAAGGTGCAAATTTTAAAACTAATCCCATAATAATTGAACAATAAATGGAATTTTTAACAAATATTTTAATTATGGACGCTCATCACTACACAACTACAGGTATTTCTATTTTTCCAGTGTTCTGACCTCAATTGTCATGTTAAGTCGTTCATTATGGTATCACAGTGTTCATAATCTACAGGTGTGCATTTTAGAACTAGTCCCATAATAATCAAATAATAAATGGAATATAAACAACTACATTAATTTCAGACAAAATGTGTCCCCGCCGGACATCCGTGAGAGTATTAATGGACATAAACTGTGTTGCCGCCGGATGAAAGTGTTAAGTGTACCTGTAATTTACATTGAAAAAACTATCTTTGTTTTTGCAGAGGTGGTCATGGCAATGCACTAGTACTGCTTGAGGAAACTACAGTTGATTCTTAATAAGAGGGTCCTGCCTCCGAATTTACTTGCTAATTCTGTAAAAGCGGTGAGCTTGGTCTCACATCTGTCCATTTTCACTTATCTTTGACTCTTATTTGCCACATTCAAAACATGTTCATTGATCAAACTAAATTATAAATAAAAAATATCAATTTCTTTACTTAGGTTACAGAATACTGAACCTTAAAAAGTGCATCAACAACACCAATGACCTTTTTTTTCAAGTCTACCTTCATGGGTATATCATCCTTATCCTCCACCTAGTGCTTGCCTGATAAGCAAGCACTAGTAAGATTAGATGTAATTTCTTCCTCAGTCAGAAGACCATACCCAGGGTCATCTGATTCTTTCTGTAACCACTCTGGCATCTTGAAACATGCAAACAATGTTACTGTCAAACCATTCAGAATATTTTGGTGCTCACTACCATCATTATCACCATAACTATCACACTCATCTCTAGTTACAGGTTTCATCACCTTATTTCACCCACACTCCCATGTTGTTGTCTTCACCATATTTCCAAGTTTTATTCCAGCTATATATAGCATCCTTATTTTTCCAGTGTTCTGTGTGCTCTTTTGTTTTCTTCCCACAATAGGTATTGCTATGAATAGATGATAGGACCTCTGCCCTAAACAATAAGCATGAAACAGAGGCACAAACTCTTGATAAATCCTTACGTAACCCAGTCAACAACACACTTTATGTAACAATGTACCCTATTAACCGTGTTCATTTTTTCCTAAAAAAAAAAAAAAAAAAAAAAACAAGCATTTAGTTCTGAAAAATGAGTTTGGTTGTAACCGTTATTGAAGATTTTGAGATTTATTGGAGTCACCACAAAGGTACCAATTGAGCCATCATTCAGTTTCTTTACAAAATTTTTGCCTAACTTCTGGCAGGTAGGCAACAAATTTGGCACCACTGTGTGGCAAATTCCCAGCAACTCCTGACGACTGTGCTTCAAATGAGGAGTGATACTCTACTCACCAGCACAGAGGTATATGGAAAACTAGCTTTCGAGACGAGAGGACCCCCAGACAATATAAACTTTAAGAACCATAATTTACACTGGGTCGTTAGAGTAAAATTCTTAGAAGAATTTTAATGCTATAGTAGAATATCTAAGCATCCTGAGCCAAATGACAAAGTTCAAAACCCAGTTGTTCAAATTAATTATCACATCACCCAGAAACCCATCACCCTCACCCTAGCAAATGCCAGGTGATCAAAAAACAAACCAGAAAATTTGAAATATACTAACTTCCCAATGACTCCAAGCAATATATTTGCCAGACACCAAATACTGGAGGGATAGGTCCCAAATCTACACAGTAAAATAACAACGTACTGGAGTGAACGATATGGAAGAAAATGCAGAATAGAACCAGTGAAGAGCAGAGGTGCCATAGGAACAATCAGAGAACACTGTATAAATATCAGAGGTCCGCGGTTGTTCAACGTCCTATCAGCGACTATTAGAAATATTGCCAGAACAATCGCGGACATCTTCAAGAGAAAACTAGAGCACTCACTTTTTAAAAAGAGTACCGGACCAACCGGGCTGTGGTGGGTATGTGGGCCTGCAAGCCGCTCCAAGCAACAGCCTGGTGGACCAAACTCTCACAAGTCAAGCCTGGCCTCGGGCCGAGCTTGGGGAGTAAAAACTCCCAGAACCCCATCAACCAGGTATATCAGCCTGGGCAGTCAAAGAATGTTGTCTTACAGAAATATTGCAACTCTTAAGGCCAAAAATTTCCCTACATTTTTCAGTGACCCCTATAGGCAGAGTAATAACCAGGTATCAACCCAGCTACAAGATTAAACTCGGTGTCCTGGTTTCGCCGTTATATGCACGCCATCAAAATTGTGTAAATAAATCTGACAAAAGTATTTCTTAGAACATTTTTTTAATTTAGCTGCATTACTTTTGAATATTAAATTACATTATTATTACAAGTTCATAACATCATGAAAATCTGCCAATATTTAAGTCTTTATATTCTAATATTTAATCTAGTAACAGAAAACAAAATTGTGGTCTCCAGATAATGGTTCTTCAAGCAAAACTAAATATGTAATATGCCTCTTATATACTTCCTTACCAGGGCAATAAGATTTGAATGGAGTCCATTCTCGTGGAGAAGCTTAATTTGTTCAAAGAGGCACATTTTTGTTGGTAATTTGTTCGAGGTAGATGAGCCGCAGTTTGTTTTGGTGTAGACTTGCCAGAGGCAGCGGGCGCGGGGTCACACTGGACCAGGGTTGCCACCTCCAAGTTGCTGAAAGTAGCGAGCTGCCCGTCTAAAAGTAGCGAATTTGTAATAAGAGTAGCCCAAATTTTTTTTAGTGACTGATACGGGATTCAAAGTAATATATTTTGATATATAGAGTACACTACACTATATAGTGTGTGTGTGTGTGTGTGTGTGTGTGTGTGTGTGTGTGTGTGTGTGTGTGTGTGTGTGTGTGTGTGTGTGTGTGTGTGTGTGTGTGTGTGTGTGTGTGTGTGTGTGTGTGTGTGTGTGTGTGTGTGTGTGTGTGTGTGTGTGTACTCACCTAGTTGTACTCACCTAGTTGTGTTTGCGGGGGTTGAGCTCTGGCTCTTTGGTCCCGCCTCTCAACCGTCAATCAACAGGTGTACAGATTCCTGAGCCTATCGGGCTCTGTCATATCTACACTTGAAACTGTGTATGGAGTCAGCCTCCACCACATCACCCCCTAATGCATTCCATTTGTCAACCACTCTGACACTAAAAAAGTTCTTTCTAATATCTCTGTGGCTCATTTGGCCACTCAGTTTCCACCTGTGTCCCCTTGTGCGTGTTCCCCTTGTGTTAAATAGACTGTCTTTATCTACCCTATCAATCCCCTTCAGAATCTTGAATGTGGTGATCATGTCCCCCCTAACTCTTCTGTCTTCCAGCGAAGTGAGGTTTAATTCCCGTAGTCTCTCCTCGTAGCTCATACCTCTCAGCTCGGGTACTAGTCTGGTGGCAAACCTTTGAACCTTTTCCAGTTTAGTCTTATCCTTGACTAGATATGGACTCCATGCTGGGGCTGCATACTCCAGGATTGGCCTGACATATGTGGTATACAAAGTTCTGAATGATTCTTTACACAAGTTTCTGAATGCCGTTCGTATGTTGGCCAGCCTGGCATATGCCGCTGATGTTATCCGCTTGATATGTGCTGCAGGAGACAGGTCTGGCGTGATATCAACCCCCAAGTCATTTTCCTTCTCTGACTCCTGAAGAATTTCCTCTCCCAGATGATACCTTGTATCTGGTCTCCTGCTCCCTACACCTATCTTCATTACATTACATTTGGTTGGGTTAAACTCTAACAACCATTTGTTCGACCATTCCTTCAGCTTGTCTAGGTCTTCTTGAAGCCTCAAACAGTCCTCTTCTGTTTTAATCCTTCTCATAATTTTAGCATCGTCCGCAAACATTGAGAGAAATGAATCGATACCCTCCGGGAGATCATTTACATATATCAGAAACAAGATAGGACCGAGTACAGAGCCCTGTGGGACTCCACTGGTGACCACGCCAATCGGAGGTCTCACCCCTCACCGTAACTCTCTGCTTCCTATTGCTATTAGATACTCCCTTATCCACTGGAGCACCTTACCAGCTACACCTGCCTGTCTCTCCAGCTTATGTACCAGCCTCTTATGCGGTACTGTGTCAAAGGCTTTCCGACAATCCAAGAAAATACAGTCCGCCCAGCCCTCTCTTTCTTGCTTAATCTGTGTCACCTGATCGTAAAATTCTATCAAGCCTGTAAGGCAAGATTTACCCTCCCTGAATCCATGTTGGCGATTTGTCACGAAGTCCCTTCTCTCCAGATGTGTTACCAGGTTTTTTCTCACGATCTTCTCCATCACCTTGCATGGTATACAAGTCAAGGACACTGGCCTGTAGTTCAGTGCCTCTTGTCTGTCGCCCTTTTTGTATATTGGGACCACATTCGCCGTCTTCCATATTTCTGGTAGGTCTCCCGTCTCTAGTGACTTACTATACACTATGGAGAGTGGCAAGCAAAGTGCCTCTGCACACTCTTTCAGTACCCATGGTGAGATCCCATCTGGACCAACAGCCTTTCTAACATCCAGATCCAGCAGGTGTCTCTTGACCTCCTCTCTCGTAATTTCGAACTCCTCCAAGGCCGCCTGGTTTACCTCACTTTCTCCTAGCACAGTGACCTCACCCTGTTCTATTGTGAAGACCTCCTGGAACCTCTTGTTGAGTTCCTCACACACCTTTCTGTCATTCTCTGTATACCTGTCCTCGCCTGTTCTAAGTTTCAATACCTGTTCTTTCACTGTTGTTTTCCTTCTGATGTGACTGTGGAGTAGCTTTGGTTCAGTCTTGGCTTTGTTTGCTATATCATTTTCAAAATTTTTCTCTGCTTCTCTTCTCACCCTGACGTACTCATTCCTGGTTCTCTGGTATCTCTCTCTGCTTTCTGGTGTTCTGTTATTCCGGAAGTTCCTCCACGCCTTTTTGTTCAGTTTCTTCGCTTCGATACATGCCCTATTATACCATGGATTCTTCTGTTGCTTCTCGGATTTTTCCCTTTGGGCCGGGATGAACCTGTTTACTGCCTCCTGACACTTTTGGGTAACATAGTCCATCATACCCTGTACAGAC
Organism: Procambarus clarkii; assembly: GCF_040958095.1. Classification (NCBI taxonomy): domain Eukaryota; kingdom Metazoa; phylum Arthropoda; class Malacostraca; order Decapoda; family Cambaridae; genus Procambarus; species Procambarus clarkii. Next base: position 7,671,634 of record NC_091198.1, read on the forward strand.
TTGTCTCTGAGGTTTGTGTCCCAAGGTATTTCACTTAGGAAACTTCTCATCTGTTCATAATTCCCCTTTCGGTATGCCAGCCTTTTGATTCCTAGTTCTTTTTTGGGGGAGATAAGTCCTAGCTCTACCAAGTACTCAAAGTTCAATTCACTGTGGTCACTCATTCCCAAGGGCGCTTCCATCTTAACTTCCCTTATATCCCATTCATTTAGGGTAAATATCAAATCAAGCATTGCTGGTTCATCTTCTCCTCTCATTCTTGTTGGTTCTTTGGTGTGCTGGCTTAGAAAGTTTCTTGTTGCCACGTCCAGCAGCTTAGCTCTCCATGTTTCTGGTCCTCCATGCGGGTCTCTGTTCTTCCAATCTATCTTCCCATGGTTGAAGTCTCCCATAATTAGTAGTCCATATCCATTCCTGCTAGCAACAGAAGCTGCTCTTTCTATTATGTTAATGGTGGCCATGTTGTTTCTATCATATTCCAGTCTAGGTCTTCTGTCATTTGGTGGTGGATTATATATGACTGCGACTATAATTTTTTTCCCTCCATTTGTTACAGTACCTGCTATGTAGTCACTGAAACCTTCACAGCCCTAAATATCCATCTCCTCAAAATCCCAGCCTTTTCTTACCAGCAGAGCTACACCACCCCCACCTCTTCCTTCCCTCTCTTTCCTCATAACATAATAGTCCTGTGGGAACACTGCATTTGTTATCGTTTTCGTGATCTTTGTTTCTGTGAGGGCTATTATGTCTGGGTTTTCCTCGAGTACCAGTTCTCCAAGCTCATTTGCTTTATTTGTAATTCCATCAATGTGTGTGTGTGTGTGTGTGTGTGTGTGTGTGTGTGTGTGTGTGTGTGTGTGTGTGTGTGTGTGTGTGTGTGTGTGTGTGTGTGTGTGTGTGTGTGTGTGTGTGTGTGTGTGTGTGTGTGTGTGTGTGTGTGTGTGTGTGTGTGTGTGTGTGTGTAATTACCTAAGTAATTACCTAAGTGTAGTTACAGGATGAGAGCTACGCTCGTGGCGTCCCGTCTTCCCAGCACTCTTTGTCATATAACGCTTTGAAACTACTGACGGTCTTGGCCTCCACCACCTTCTCACTTAACTTGTTCCAACCGTCTACCACTCTATTTGCGAAGGTGAATTTTCTTATATTTCTTCGGCATCTGTGTTTAGCTAGTTTAAATCTATGACCTCTTGTTCTTGAAGTGCCAGGTCTCAGGAAATCTTCCCTGTCGATTTTATCAATTCCTGTTACTATTTTGTATGTAGTGATCATATCACCTCTTTTTCTTCTGTCTTCTAGTTTTGGCATGTTTAATGCTTCTAACCTCTCCTCGTAGCTCTTACCCTTCAGTTCTGGGAGCCACTTAGTAGCATGTCTTTGCACCTTTTCCAATTTGTTGATGTGCTTCTTAAGATATGGGCACCACACAACAGCTGCATATTCTAGCTTTGGCCTAACAAAAGTCATGAACAATTTCTTTAGTATATCGCCATCCATGTATTTAAATGCAATTCTGAAGTTAGAAAGCATAGCATAGGCTCCTTGCACAATATTTTTTATGTGGTCCTCAGGTGATAGTTTTCTATCTCGAACCACCCCTAGATCTCTTTCTTTATCAGAATTCTTTAAAGATTTCTCACATAATATATAGGTTGTGTGGGGTCTATGTTCTCCTATTCCACATTCCATAACATGACATTTATTAACATTAAATTCCATTTGCCAAGTGGTGCTCCATCTACTTATTTTGTCCAGGTCTTCTTGAAGGGCATGACAATCATCTAAATTTCTTATCCTTCCTATTATCTTAGCATCATCAGCAAACATGTTCATATAATTCTGTTTACCAACTGGTAGATCATTTATGTACACAATAAACATCACTGGTGCAAGAACTGAACCCTGTGGTACTCCACTTGTGACATTTCTCCATTCCGAATCATTGCCTCTGATTACTGCCCTCATTTTTCTATCAGTCAGAAAATTTTTCATCCATGATAGAAGCTTACCTGTCACCCCTCCAATATTTTCCAGTTTCCAGAACAACCTCTTATGTGGAACTCTGTCGAAAGCCTTTTTTAGGTCCAGATAGATGCAGTCAACTCAACCATATCTTTCCCGTAATATCTCTGTGGCTCGATCATAGAAACAGTAAATTCGATACACAGGATCTTCCAGATCGAAAACCATACTGTCTGTCTGATATTATATCATTTCTCTCTAGGTGTTCTACCCATTTAGTTTTGATTAGTTTTTCTAATACTTTCACTATTACACTTGTCAATGATACAGGTCTATAATTGAGGGGGTCTTCCCTGCTGCCACTTTTGTAGATTGGAACTATGTTAACCTGTTTCCACACGTCTGCTACGATTCCTGTACACAGGGATGCCTGAAAGATCAGGTGAAGTGGAATGCTGAGCTCAGATGCACATTCTCTCAGAACCCATGGTGAAACGCCATCTGGACCAGCTGCTTTGTTCTTACCGAGCTCCTTGAGCATTTTTTCCACTTCGTCTCTAGACACCTCTATGTGCTCTATGTTGTTCTCTGGAATTCTTATTGTATCTGGTTCCCTAAAGATTTAATTTTGTTCAAACACACTTTGGAACTTTTCGTTTAGTGTTTCACACATTTCCTTTTCATCTTCCGTGAATCTATTTCCCATTTTCAACCTCTGAATATTATCCTTTACCTGCAATTTGTTGTTTATGAATTTATAGAATAGACCTGGTTCTGTTTTACATTTGTCTGCAATCCCTTTTTCAAAATTTCTTTCTGCCTCTCTCAAGTTCAAGTTCAAGTATGTTTATTGAGATAAGCAATAAATACATCTCAAAGGGATAGAGTAGCTTAGGCTATTTCTACCCCCCTCTACTTCAAGTCCCTCAAGGGGCGCACAAATTCAGTGAGTACAAATAGACATATAACAGTACAAGAATCCCATTTAACATTGCATACAGCAAGTACAGCATATAATTGTTACATTCTTGGAGCAAAATTCTTGTAGCTCCTAAGTATACTGTCTATTATACCATTATCACACATCCAAACAATTTGATGTGGTACACTATTTATTTCCTTATTTCTATATTTTTCAATAAGGTGACCCTCTAATACATAATGTTCTAAGGTGTGGGCGTACGGCATACTACATAATTTACACTCCTTATCTTTTTCACTGACATCGACACCGTATTGCCAGATATATTTATATCCTAATCGTAATCTCATGTAAATTGAATCCTTCCAAGTAGACTTTCCTTTACCATAAGTGAAGGACGAATTTATATTTATTATTGAATAATTCTTAAGTGTGTTACTACTGTCCACCAATGCCATTCTCTTTATCATTTCTTCACCCTCCTGAATCACCTTGAGTCTTGTTTTTATTTGTTTCAAGGTTAACTGACATACAACATCAACAAGAGTTTTTTCAGTGGCTCTCTTCGCTATGTCATCAACTACCTCATTCAACAGTATTCCCACATGTGAAGGGATCCACATGAATCTTACTTTATACCCAGTTTTTTCTAGTCTCTTAACATTCTCTCTACACTCTATCACAATATTCTGATATACTGGGCGTCTGCTATTTAAAGACTCTAACGCTCCTCTGCTGTCAATAAAGAAGCAAGCATTTTTACCACATTTGACTACTTCCTGTAATCCTGCTAATACTCCTTGGAGTTCAGCCTGCGTTGAAGAGACATTGTCAGTTAAGCGGCGTCCAATAACAGTATCTACAGTGCCGATGTCAGTGTACTCCCTGATCAAGACTCCACATCCTGCCTTCCCATCCCTAGCTACTGACCCATCACAATATACATGTAGAGTGTTTTCCGTAGGCAGTTTTCTAATTATACAATCATATGTTGCCCTCAGCTCTCCTATTTCATACATACTTTTTTTCTTATGCAAGGGAGTAATTACTACATCTACATTACAATCCTCCCATGGTGGTGTAAATTTTCTCTTGGGTACAGCAATACACTCTGTAATAACATCATACTTTATAACATTATAACATAATTTATTCATATATACTCTCTTCTTCATCATACACTGTTCACTACTTCCCACCTTTTGAACCGAGAGGATTAATTCATTAGCTCCCCCACCTCTCATTAATCTAATGGCAGAGGCTACATTTATCTCTGAAATTCTATCCCCAATACTCTGCAGATTCAACTCCATCCTCATTATCTCAATCATAGTATTTCTTGGGCATCCTAAGATAATTCTCATTGCTTCATTTTGTACCTTCTCCAACTTGCCCATCCTACCTTTACCAAAACAAGAAATGACAGGTGCAGCATAATCAATAAGAGATCTTACAGTACTCAAGTATAACATTCGTAGCACAGGGACTCCCACTCCCTTTCCACAGCATGCCAAAGCCTTCAGAGGTTGTAATCTCTTCCGACATTGACCCAACAGTCTGTTCATCTCAGCTTCCAAACTCTCATGGGTATATCCAACATATATGCCTAAATATTTATATATATTAACTCTCTATATATTTTTATCGTTTATTTTCAAAACAATGGGGCTCCGACTTCTACATTCAAACTTAGTTTTGTTTTCATTAACCACCAATCCCATATGGTGATACAGGTTTCCGAAATTGTCCAACACTGTTTGAACCTTTGAAATATCTTTGCCCTGAAACAAAATATCATCGGCATATATGATCGGAGTTACCCCATTTGAGTATCTCTCAGATGCTATCTTATTCATTAGTACATTAAACAGGGTGGGACTCAACACTCCTCCCTGAGGTGTGCCGAGTTCAAAAGACCTCACACCTGACATACAACCTTGATACCACACCTGAGCCTTCCTTTCGTAAAGATAATCCCCTATCCAGCGCAATAATTTCCCTTTAACACCAAGACTAGCTAATTCATATAAAATAACCTCTTTGTTGGCTTTATCAAAAGCTCCTTGTAAATCAATGAAAATTCTATAATAATCATTTTCATTAGCTAGACATTTAATAATACAATCAGAGGTACTTTTTCCTTTGAGGAACCCGAACAAATTGCTAGACAGCTGATCACCTATTATATATAAAAGTCTGTTTAAAATGATTCTCTCCATCATTTTACCAAAACACGAGGTTAAAGACACAGGTCTATACTCTCCATTGGCTTTAGGGATAGGTATGATCATAGCTTTTTTCCATTTACTGGGAATACTGCCCTCTTTATAACTAATATTAAAGAGGTCTAAAAGTGGGCTTTTCGTCATAGTGGCAAGTTCATTAAGTATTTCATAAGTTACTCCATCCTCCCCAGGTGCGGTAGATTTCCCAACTTTAATCGCCGTTATTAGTTCTTCTCTGGTAATACCTGTGCAAGTGACATCACCACTGTTACCTGCTATAAGTATAAAATCCTTTCTTAGATCTTTCCAAGAATCTAATGACTCTCTCGTTACAGCGGGTAATGAACTAAGTTTGGCAGCTTCCGCCCATTTATTTACGAGCCCATTTGCAATTCCTTGCGGGTCTGGATGTGCAACAAAATTGTGCTTTTTACCCCTTATTTTATTTACGTCTTGCCAGATTTCCTTCAAGTTTCTGTTACTCCCAACTTTCTCTGCAAATTCCTGCCAATACTTGCTCCTAATTTCCTTTCTCTTCTCCCCACACAGCCTAGCAACTGCCAGTAAAGCATTCTTCCCTTCCTCAGTCCTACCATTCCTATTCCAATCCCTGTGAGCTCTCCTCATTGTTAATGTCCACCCGTTAAGCATCTTGTCATGTGTATAATTTTGTTTTCTGGGGGGATGCCTTTTTATACTAGATGGTTTCCGGTTCAATGTTGCATTAAATACATCTACCTCCTTAATTAAATCTTCATAAAATGCTTCTGCCGAAACCGGCTTATAAGTATCATACCAAGACTTAATATGGCCGACAAGACCCCTTAATTCTCCCTCATTAAACTTTAACCTTTTCCTCTGAAGGCAGGCATGCTTTTTATCTAGTTTAAGCTGTATTTGTAATGCAAAATGATCACTTAGCATTTCATCCACAATAAGACAATTCCCCTCTATGCCCTCAGCATTTATTAAACAAGCATAATCTAATCTCCCTCCCCTCAAATGAGTAGGAGATGGCTCGCCCAGCAGTTGAACATCTTCATGTTCCTGCAAAAACTGGTACCATCTGCAACCATTCCTATTTGCTTTACCCCTTGATCCTAAAGCTGGATGTCTGGCATTAAAATCCCCTACCACAAGTGTATCTTCAGAAAAGAAGGAATCTGGCAAGTATCGTAAATCAAGGGAGCTATCAGAGATGTATAGATTAATGAAATTTAACTCTCGGTCCTTTAATTGTATCCGCAAGCTAATACTTTCAATACCTCTATATCTCTGAGGGATTCCAGTTATCTCGGCAGGTATGGTACTTTTGACATAACATGAGACCCCCCTAGTTCCTCCATCAGCATATAAGTGAAAGCCTCTATAGCCATTTAGCCTCAGTATGCTACCATCTCTATCTGCCTCTCTCCTCACTGCCGTGTAGTTGTTTCTCGCATCTTTGTATCGCTGGTATGTTTGGGGGTTCGGCCTCTTCCTGTATTGATTCCATTTTTGTGTCTTTTGGTCTCTAGCCCTCTCGCAATTTCTATTGAACCAATCCTGTTTCCTAGTTCTGCATCTCTGTTTTGGTATAAATTTTTTTGTGCCTTTATCATATATTTCACAAAACTTGACATACATCTCATTCACTTCCTTGCCTAGCATCAAGTCTGTCCAATTATACTCACTAAAAAAATTTCTAAGGTCACCATAATGTCCTCTCCTGAAGTCTGCTTTTTCAACTGCTTCAACCTCCTTATTTTCTTCCAGCTTATAACGCATTGCATACTTTATTCCCAAAAAGACATGGTCACTTTTACCCAAGGGAGGAAGGTACTGAATGTCAAATATCTCTTCCTCCTTCCTAGTAAATATCAAATCATGCAATTATAGGAACAGTTAAATACTAAAACTGCTGTAAATAGAAAGTAATTGTAGCAAAACACAACAATAAACGTAGATACACAAAAAATAGAAATAATTAGAAGTAGAGCAAAGATTCCCGTAGATAGCCAGGAAGGATACAGTAGTTAGGTTAAGAGAGAAGAAAAAAACAGTAGACTGACAAGAATAATATATAGCAAAAAATAAAGAGACAAATAATAATCGTAAAGTAAATATAATCTTAAAAATCAATTATTTAATATAGCTTAGTTGTGAACCTATAATTAGTAGGAACTTAAGAAAAAAAATGAGCTCAGTAATTAATTACAATAAATGGTGTATAAATCAAATTACAATTAAATTTAAAAATTATAAGCAAAAACAAAAATAACAGGGTAAGCAGGTCGCATTTAAATCGTCAGTCTGTGGCTGCTATCGCGGGGTGCTTGTTTGCGTTGCATCTGTCCATAAATAATCATCATTGAGTTTCTTAGCATTAATAGCCCAAATTAGCCCATCTTGCTTTTAAATTAACACAAAAACTAGCAAGTAGCGAAATTTAAAAAAAATGGGAGCGCGGGGCTCTTAAAAGTAGCCCAATTCGCTACTTGTAGCCCAACCAGCCTTGGCGGGCGCGGGGTCATCTCGCCAACCATCCACATCATGCAGTATATATCAATTACAGCCTCAGCAAAATATATAATTTTAATGTGAACTATTTGACAGTAAAATTATTACTAACAAGTTAATATATGGGAAAAAAATTTATAACGCAGATTTTTTTTATTTTATTTTTATTAACAAGCCTTATTCCAGTAAGGCTGGAATTACTGGAATTACTTATTTATAATTATTATTATAAAATACTATAATAATAATTAATTAATTGTTTCGGGGGACAGTTAGTTTAGTTCATTTATTATGCACCCCATACCCATCTTATGGGCGGTGGTGGAAACGGTTACAGAGGCACATAATAGGCTCAGGGACTGAACCCCACAATTTATTTAACTAAGCAAGTTGCAATCTTGATGAGCTAGTTACAAAATTCAATGCATATCGTCACATCAACAATGGACTCGAAACCGACCACAAGTACAGATTCTAAATTAAGCAACTGACATATGTGGAGAGCTAGTTCAAGTATGTTTATTGAGACAAGAAAGTGTAACGGTTCTATTGTTACGTAAAGTATGGTGACAAATAAACACAGACACTAAGATACTATATATATATTTGGTCGAATCTCAAAGGGATAGAGTAGCTTAGGCTATTTCAACCCCCCACCCTCTACTTCAAGTCCCTCAGGGGGCGCACAAATTCAGTGAGTACAAATAGTCAAATAACAGTACAAGAATCCCATTTAACATTGCAGGTTAATATAGTAAGCACAGCATATAATTGTTACACTCTTGGGGCAAAATTCTTGTAGCTCCTAAGTATACTGTCTATCATACCATTATCACACATCCAAACAATTTGATGTGGTACACTACTTATTTCCTTATTTCTATATTTATCAATAAGTTGACACTCTAATACATAATTTTCTAAGGTGGGGCGTGCGGCATACTACATAATTTACACTCCTAATCTTTTTCACTGACATCAACACCGTTTTGCCAGATATATTTGTATCCTAACCTTAATCTGGTGTAAATTGAATCCTTCCAAGTAGTCTTTCCTCTACCATAGGTGAAGGACAAGTTTGTATTTATTATTGAATAATTCTTAAGTGTGCTATTACTGTCCACCATTGCCATTCTCTTTACCATTTCTTCACCCTCTTGGATCATTTTAATTCTTGTTTTTATTTGTTTCAAGGTTAACTGACATACAACATCAACAAGAATTTTTTCAGTGGCTCTCTTCGCTATCTCATCAACTACCTCATTCAATAGTATTCCTACATGTGAAGGGATCCACGTAAATCTTTATACCCAGTTTTTTCTAATCTCTTAACATTCTCTCTACACTCTATCACAATATTCTGGTATACTGGGCGTCTGCTATTTAAAGACTCTAACGCTCCTCTGCTGTCAATAAAGAAGCAAGCATTTTTACCACATTTGACTACTTCCTGTAATCCTGCTAATACACCTTGGAGTTCAGCCTGCGTTGAAGAGACATTATCAGTTAATTGGCGTCCAGTAACAGTATCTACAGTGCTGATGTCAGTGTACTCCCTGATCAAGACTCCTATAAATCTTTTAATCTATGTTTTTCAAGATGAAGACTAATCGTATTTGCAATTATCGGTTGAAGCAACTTTCCCACAATAGACGTTACGCTAATTGGCCAATAGTTTGACGCAAGGGATCTATCTGCTTTCTTGAAAATTGGTACCACATTAGCAACCTTCCACGACTCTGGCACTCTGCCTGATTCTAATGATTTGAAATCAGTGTGCAATTCCGGTTTTGGCCTCCACCGCCTTCTCACTTGTTCCATTGTAACTTGTAACTCAATTGTAGCACTTATATGCTGTGCTTCCTATTTTAACCTGCTATGTTAAATGGGATTCTTGTATTGTGATTTGTGTATTTGTACTCACTGAATTTGTGTACCCCTTGAGGGACTTGAAGTAGAGGGAGGGGGTAGAAATAGCCTAAGGTACTCTATCCCTTTGAGATGTATTTTTTTTATTGTCTCAATAAACATATTTGAACTTGAAGTGGACTTTAATGTTTTTTCGGCAGCTTTATTTCCTTAGTTTCCGAGCTGTTTTCTTTACCGTGTATGTTGTAATAAACTATTCCTATATTTACAGTTGTTTCTTCCTGTGAAGATTATTAAACAATGGTGATTATAAGGGCGCGGAAGTTCAGCCTGGCCAGGGCCGCCAGCAGCCCTTGGGTCCTCCCCGGCAGCTCCCAGTCTTTAATTTGGCACCTTTGTGGCACCTTGGTATAAGCCTAACATGTATATATACACTGGCTGCCTGTCCCCCTACACAATGATTTATTATTAACTATTATTTTATCATTTAATTTAAATATTAAATAAAATAATTATTTAATTATTATAGTAAGTACTTAATAATTTAATAATAAGTAGTAAGTACATAAAAATGATTAAAAAGTACAGTTTAGTCATAGGAGATTCCTACATTGGAATTCACTACCAAATTTCAATATATCCAAGTATTTTTAGTGTGAAATGCTGTTATTATTTGCATAAATTGTTGTTTTAATAATATTACGCTTAACCACTTGGGCTGGACGGTAGAGCGACGGTCTCCTTTCCTACAGATCCGCGTTCAATCCCAGACCGCCCAAGAGGTTATGCACCATTCCTTTCCCCTGTTCCATCCCAAATCCGTATCCTGATCCCTTCCGAGTACTATATAGTCGTAATGGCTTGGCGCTTTCACTTGATAGTTCCCCCACCCCTCCTGAATAATATTACGAGAGCAGTATTTACGGGCTATTCATGCCCATGCCACCTCTTGGGGGGGCTTAATCTTCATCAATCGAGAGCAGTACGTCCTAACCAGACGTTAGGACCATATAACCAGACGTTATATGATGATATCCTGAACAGTTGATAAATAAAAGTAATTGCGGAACTCCAGTTATCTAATACTTATCATAAATAAGGAGGAAGCTCTCAGCAAAATGACTGCATGTATCAGTACATTTTCAGCTCAACGTTCCGTCTCCCAGGAGGAACAAGACCAGCAAAAGCTGCTAGACTCTGTTATCGTGTCGTCCCAAGATATACCTGTGGAACATGAAGGTGAAAATTGTTTCGAAATAGCTCAGGATCTCTTAAAAAACAAATTGCAGCTCAATCTAAACAAAACTGACGTTATTGCTGCCTACAGAGTAGGCAAAAAGAATCCATCAGGTCTAAATCAACGGAAAATTCGCCTGAAGCTGTCTTCCCAGTTCACGAAATCCAATCTAGTCCGGACAGCTGCATCCCAACGGAAGGGATTATACATCAACGAGTGCTTGACCAGGAACAGACAGCAAATCCTCTACCGCCTGCGTCAAATCCGGCAACAAAACCCAGATGCTATTCATCAGTGCTTCGTTAGAGATGGTCTGATAAAGGTGAGAAAAACCGCAGAGGGCAAAATGTTTACTATTACTAGAGAAGAAAACCTCAACACTTTTCTCTCCCAATGTGGTTTGTCTCACCTTATCACTCCCAATGAATTAACTTAATTAACCCCCTGTCAACTAGTGGGGCTAGGTATCCTAAGTCTCCTTGGTTCATTTTCTGACTTAATTTTTAACTTACTCTTACCTAGTCATTTACCGAAATTATTTAATTGAGTGTATTAAGTAGTTCTTCAGGTCTTTTTAATTATACAGTCATTACTGAACTATCTATAATTATTAATCATTAGCTTAAATTTGCCTATGTTTATTATTCAACTTTTCTTTGATTTCATTTATTACCTAGGTTGCCTAGCCTTGCCATGCTCCCTTACTCCATTGTACCCCTGGCTTTGCCTGCATCTCAAATTGCAAATTGTTACTTACAGTGTACCTGTGAGTACTCGTAAGCAATCTACCTCATTTTTGCTCAATTTTTTGTTTTTTTTGTATTGCTTAGTCTTGCTTATATTTTTTGTTTTGTATTTCCATATCTTGTGTTTTGTATAGTCCATGTTTACATGTTTTTTCTTTAATCTCATTAATTGCCTAGGTTGCCTAGCCTAGCCATACTCCCTTACTCCATTGTACCCCTGTAAGCCCCTTTTGTGTTTGTTTTGTACAGTATTGTGTATATATTTTTCCCTATTTTATAGCTTTTTTCTACTTATTTCTGATTCTACAATCAGCTTTTTTTATGCAGTCAAGTATAGACCCAGAACTTAACCTCTTATCCACTATCTATGACAATAATCACTTTAATGATCTAAATTGCAGATATTTTGCAGCACATGATGTAAACAATGTATTAACTCATAATCACAATATCTCTGTAATCAATTTGAACGTTAGATCCCTAGGTAAACACTTCGATGATGTTAGTGCCTTGATTGAAACTATTGGCAACAAATTCTCTTTTATTATACTTACTGAAACATGGTTGAAAGAGGATACTACTCAACTCTTTAACATGCCTAACTACTCAGCAATTCACAACTGTCGTCAACTTCAGAGAGGTGGTGGCACTGCTCTTTACTACCACCAAGAACTAACATGCTTAAAAGAAATTAGAACTAGAGACTGCTATGGGGAGTATATCTTCGCCAGCTTCAGAGTCAAGGGTGCCGAGTCTGTCCTGTCTGTGGGTGCAGTCTATAGAATTCCCAACACTGATGTGTCTGTATTCAACTCAAACCTTAGAAATCTAATACTTGATAACAGACTGAACAAAAACCACCTAATTATCGCAGGGGACTTTAATATTGACCTCTGCGAGCCAGAACACCCTACTGCTGTTAGCTTCCTCAACTGTATGAATTCCTGCCTCCTCATACCCTTAATCACTAGACCTACTAGAATCACTGATAGCACTGCCACGACTCTAGATCACATCTGGACCAACATAACCTCTCCGCTTACTTCAGGTATAATCACCGATAGCACTACAGACCACTACCCCACATTTCTCTTAACTAACATTAGCAAACCACCTCTAGAAACAAGGGAGTTAAGCTTTAGGCTGCACAATGAAACTGCTATAAACAATTTTATAACTGCTGCTGATAATGTCAACTGGGAGTCCGAGTTAGGTAACATAGGGGACATCAACCTAGCAGTGCAATCTTTTCTACAAACAACTCTTAGCCTTTATAACACCCACTGTCCTAGGCTTACAAAACAAGTCACAAGCAAAAGGCTTAACAATCCTTGGCTTACAAAGGGAATACTGAAATCCATTAACAAAAAACACGACCTTGAGAAGAAGTATAGGTTAGGAATTGTCTCCAAAGAATTCTCAAAGAATTACTCATTATTGCTATCTAAGATAATTAGACGAGCCAAAACTAAATACTACGAAGATAAATTTACTCAAATAAAGAGCAACATTAAACAAACTTGGAGCACAATTTCACAAATATTGGGATCAAAGAAATCTTTAAATAACAAACCGACTCTCCTGTCTAATAACGATGGTCAGCTTTCAGCCTCTGATTCTGCTATTGAGTTCAATAGGTTCTTCTCTTCCATTGGTTCATCCCTTGCAAATGATATTCCATCTTCCAGTACATTATACATTAAGGACTATCTTACAGGTAACTATCCACAGTCTCTGTACCTAAAGCCTATTAACTCCACTGACGTCAATGAGATAATCCTTTCCCTTAAAACCAAGTCTGGTGCCCTTGAGGAGATACCAACTTTAATTTACAAAAAAGCCTCCAGATCTTTAGCCCCTGCTATTGCTTTGCTCTTCAACAAGTCACTTGAACTCCAAACCTTTCCAGATATTCTAAAAAAAGCGAGAGTAACGCCTGTCCACAAATGTGGTGACCCCACAGATGTTAACAACTACAGACCTATATCAATCCTGCCAAACTTGTCAAAAATTTTTGAAAAACTTATATACAAGCAGCTTTACTCATATCTAGCCAAACTCAATATACTTAGCCCTTGCCAATATGGCTTCAGACCCAAAAAAAGCACTAACGATGCACTTATTAGTATGCTTAACTCGATTCATACAGGTCTTGATAAAAAGGAGTTCCCTGTTGGGTTATTTGTGGACCTGCGTAAAGCTTTTGATACTGTCAACCACCATAACCTTCTTCTTAAATTACATCATTATGGAGTCAGAGGACACTCCCTACAATACCTCGAGTCCTACCTTACTGACAGGCTCCAATATGTTTCTGTGAATAATACAATTTCTCCCACCCTACCCATCAACATTGGTGTTCCTCAGGGCAGCATACTTGGCCCTCTCCTCTTTCTCATCTACATTAATGACCTTCCAAATGCCTCCCAACACCTCAAACCAATTCTATTTGCTGACGACACAACCTTCATTTACTCCAGTCCTGACCCTCTTGCTCTAAATGCCACAGTAAATACTGAGCTAAATAAAGTCCATCTTTGGCTAACTGCCAACAAACTCACCCTTAACATTGACAAAACCTTCTATATTCTGTTTGGCAATAAATCCTCTAGTCTTATAAATCTCAAAATAAACAATACCCAAATTTGTAACAAATTAGATGGCAAATTCCTTGGCATTCTCATTGACCACAAGCTGAATTTCCAGGGACACATTCTAAATATATCAAAAAAAGTTTCAAAAACTGTGGGCATTCTTTCTAAGATCAGATATTATGTACCACGCCCTGCCCTGGTGACTCTCTATTACTCCCTTATCTATCCTTATCTCAACTATGGTATTTGTGCTTGGGGTTCTACTACCCAAAATCACTAACGTCCTCTAATTACCCAACACAAAGCCGCTATTAGAACAATATCCAACTCTGGCCCCAGACATCACTCGGTACCCCTACTCAAATCTCTTAATATGTTAGATATAAAGTCACTGCACATTCTCTCATGTGTATTATACATATATAAAACGCTAAACTATAATGCCAATCCTGATCTTAAAAGCTTCATAGAAGGTTGTAACAGAACCCATGAGCACCACACCAGAAATAAATACAGTTTTGATATTCCTAGAGTACGTCTTAATCAAACTAGAAATGCTCTGCAAATCAAGGGGCCCAGAATGTGGAATGACCTTCCCAACCATGTTAAAGACTGTACCTCTCTCAACCAGTTTAAGATAAAAACTAAACACTACCTAATAAATTCCCTGTAATCTACCTCACTCCTCTATTGTCAACCCATGTCTGTTATTTTCTTTCTTTTTTTTTTTTTTTTTTTAATCAACACTGTTTGTCAACCTATTGTATTTGTGCTGCTTTTTCAGTCATGTTCCCCCTTTTTTTTATCTTTATTTGTATTTGTTCTCAACATCTTTTATTCTTTATGCTCAATTAGTATTAAGTTCTAGATATTAATGTTTTTCTTGCCCGAAACGCATTGCGTAATAGTGGCTTTAGGCATTGTATGTACTAGCTCTATCTATATATCAATCCATTAATGTAACATCACTTGTATGTATATACCTTACCTGAATAAACATCTGAATCTGAATCTGAATCTAAATGGTATAAAACCTTATCATATGCCAAGGGATTTGTAGATCAGCGTTTAAAGGGAATTCGGAAGTAATAATAACACAGCTGATGCCATCTGTCGGCAGAAGAGAACACTATCAACTGGCTGGTCAATAGTAGCCATAAGATACAGCTTACGCCATCTGTTGACATCAAATAACACTTATAACAAATTACCCTACAAAATACCACTAACGCCATCTGTTTTTTTTCCAACGCACTATAAATAGCCAAACAGCAACCCATAAGGCGGGTTGTTGTGCTCGGGTAGGAGGTTCCAAGCTCCGCTCACAAGATGGTATGGGGTGCATAATAAATGGCATATCATTGGTAAATAAATAAATAAATAAATATGTTTATTCAGGTAAGGTACATACATACAAGTGATGTTACATTAATGGATTGATATATAGATAGAGCTAGTACATACAATGCCTAAAGCCACTATTACGCAATGCGTTTCGGGCAAGAAAAACATTAATATCTAGAACTTAATACTAATTGAGCATAAAGAATAAAAAGTGTTGAGAACAAATACAAATAAAGATAAAAAAAAAGGGGGAACATGACTGAAAAAGCAGCACATATACAATAGGTTGACAAACAGTGTTGATTAAAAAAAAAAATAATAATAATAATAATAATAATAATTTTTATTTAGGTAAAGGTACATACATAAAGAGATTTTACAAAGTTTGTTGGCTTTATAGATAGAGCTAGTAGATATTCTTTGTTGATATTCACAGAACAGCCAATCACAGGAAGGGATCAGCTAAAGGCTCCATCCACTTAATAAATCATCTTTATTCAGCACACCATCCTTGCTTATAACATTCTGCTTCAACTTTAATCTACCTTAAAAGTGAAATGTTAAGTATTTAAAAGTATTAATATAGTGATAATTAAATACTGCAGGATGTAACGAGTGTTACAGAAACATGGGCTGGCTACCTAACTTGTGACGTCATCAGTGGGGGTTGCCTCACACAAATATTATTTATTTATTTATTTATTTATTTATTTATTTATTTATTTATATATATATACAAGAAGGTACATTGGGTTTGTGAGAATACATTGGATAGTAGAGTATTTACACTCTTGTAAAGCTACTAGTACTCGCAGCGTTTCGGGCAGGTCCTTAATCTAACAGATAATTTTAAGTAGGTCATTTCTATCAGAATTGATAAATGATAAAGATACATTGCAAGAGAAAAAATGAGATGAGAGAGCTTAGTAAGTATATTAAAGCACATTGTTATATTAAAGCTCTGATTGATTACATTGACAGCTTGATTAGTAATTTAAACAAGATTAATAGACACCATACAGCAGATTGACAGCACAGATTGACAGCACAACACATATATTAATAAATATCGGCGGTACAATGCCTCCGTCGTCTTATTAGTCTACATTATTCAGTTAGATGGAAATTTCTGTCTTGTATAAAACAGAAATTGTTGTTCTTTTGGACAACAACAAGGTTATTGAGCAAAAGGACGTATTTCTTATTTTGCATTTTATTCATATAAGGGTTGGCATTCCCCGCAACAGCCAATCACAGGAAGGTATTTGTTGGAAACTCTGCCTTCAACAAAGTTGATTCCTTATAAACTCTAACAATAAATTCGTTTAATAAACGAGTATTTAGGGTCAAGCTACAGATGAACATTATAGGATAACGGTGTTTTAGCTTGCAGCTTCGTTAGACAGTATCCCTGGTCTTAATTTTTAAAATAAAGAACTAGAAAGCGTATTTTATTGCTAACTTTTCGAGAAATAAATCCCAGTCTCATATTTGCGAACATTTACGCATTAATTTTTTGGCTTAAGTTCTAATCATAATCCCTTTTGCAATCTCAACACCATCTGGCTCGTTCAAGTTCAAGTATGTTTATTGAGATAAGCAATAAATACATCTCAAAGGGATAGAGTAGCTTAGGCTATTTCTACCCCCCTCTACTTCAAGTCCCTCAAGGGGCGCACAAATTCAGTGAGTACAAATAGACATATAACAGTACAAGAATCCCATTTAACATTGCATACAGCAAGTACAGCATATAATTGTTACATTCTTGGGGCAAAATTCTTGTAGCTCCTAAGTATACTGTCTATTATACCATTATCACACATCCAAACAATTTGATGTGGTACACTATTTATTTCCTTATTTCTATATTTTTCAATAAGGTGACACTCTAATACATAATGTTCTAAGGTGTGGGCGTACGGCATACTACATAATTTACACTCCTTATCTTTTTCACTGACATCAACACCGTATTGCCAGATATATTTATATCCTAATCGTAATCTCATGTAAATTGAATCCTTCCAAGTAGACTTTCCTTTACCATAAGTGAAGGACGAATTTGTATTTATTATTGAATAATTCTTAAGTGTGTTACTACTGTCCACCATTGCCATTCTCTTTATCATTTCTTCACCCTCCTGAATCACCTTGAGTCTTGTTTTTATTTGTTTCAAGGTTAACTGACATACAACATCAACAAGAGTTTTTTCAGTGGCTCTCTTCGCTATGTCATCAACTACCTCATTCAACAGTATTCCCACATGTGAAGGGATCCACATGAATCTTACTTTATACCCAGTTTTTTCTAGTCTCTTAACATTCTCTCTACACTCTATCACAATATTCTGATATACTGGGCGTCTGCTATTTAAAGACTCTAACGCTCCTCTGCTGTCAATAAAGAAGCAAGCATTTTTACCACATTTGACTACTTCCTGTAATCCTGCTAATACTCCTTGGAGTTCAGCCTGCGTTGAAGAGACATTGTCAGTTAAGCGGCGTCCAATAACAGTATCTACAGTGCCGATGTCAGTGTACTCCCTGATCAAGACTCCAGTTTAATTCCAGTAGTCTCTCCTCGTAGCACATGCCCCTCAGCTCGAGAACTAGTCTGGTGGTGTATCTCTGAATTTTCTTGAACTTCGTCTTATGCTTGACTAGGTACAGACTCCACCAGTATGTTTCTGTGAACGATGCTACTTCTCCCACACTGCCAATTAACACTGGCATTCCACAGGGAAGTATGCTTAGTCCCCTCTTCTTCCTCATTTGCATTAACCTGCTAAATGCCACGCAACACCTGACGCCAATTTTTTCTGCTGATGATACAACCTTCTAAATGCAGCGCTAACTGACACGGGTTGAAAGTACTATACTACGTACTTCGTTCTGCCTTAGTAACACTTATTCGTTCATCTATAGCCTTATCTCAGGCCCAACCACTTGAGCTGGACGACAGAGCGACGGTTTCGATTCATGCAGGTTGGCGTTCAATCCCATACCGTCCATAAGTGGTTGGGCACCATTCCTTTCCCCGTCCCATCCCAAATCCTTATCCTGACCCCTTCCCAGTGTTATATAGTCGTAATGGCTTGGTGCTTTCTCGTAATCATTCCATTCTATTCCATATCTCAGCTACGATACCTGTGCCTGGGGATCTACAAGTTAAAACTACCTATGAGCCCTAATTATTCAACATAAATCAGCAATTAAAACAGTAGCAAACGCAAATCATAGACAACACCCTTACAGAAACCTATAATGATAATACAGATAATAATTTTATTAGTACAATTCACGTAAGAACAAATTACAGTGGTACTTGAATTATATTTGGAGGTACAGAAGTTGTATATTAAATAAAGCTCAAGAAATTGTTCGTTTATATGAAATAAAGCAACTTTCGTAGGGAATAATGCAGAATTAACCTCTCATGCACGATGCGCTATGCGGAAGGGGAGAGGGTGGTTAATGCTGGTGGGGTGAAGAGGTAATGCTGATGGGGTGAAGAGGTAATGCTGATGGGGTGAAGAGGTAATGCTGGTGGGGTGAAGAGGTAATGCTGGTGGGATGAAGAGGTAATGCTGGTGGGGTGAAGAGGTAATGCTGGTGGGATGAAGAGGTAATGCTGGTGGGGTGAAGAGGTAATGCTGATGGGGTGAAGAGGTAATGCTGATGGGGTGAGGGAGTAATATGGATTGGGTTGGGGGGGGGGTTAAGCGGGTGAAGTGAAGAGGTAATGCAGGTGAGGTAAGGGAGTAATGAGGGTAGGAGAAATGCGGAATGAGTGGCGGGTGGGGCTTGGAAAAGGTGTTATGGGATTTGGGGAAACGGGGGTTATGCAGGTGGGGGTGCCTGGGTTGAGAACTGGGTTAGGGTGGGTGGGCTTGGTGAAGATGTGTAATCACGATGTCTGGGAGGGGGGGGGAGGGTAGAAATAGCCTAAGCTACTCTATTCCCCCTTTAGGATGTATTTTCTTGTCTCAATAAATATACTTGAACTTGAATCCACGATGTCGATCTGCTAAAATGCATAGGCCAATTTTAGTCTCACCTGAAAATTTCAGTATCCAATTTTCATTACAAAAACTTTTATCCACCCACTGAACCTGTCAAATATACGTTCATTATCCTAACTTAAATTGTGGGAGGTGTATATGGGCGTGAGAGGTGTATATGGGTGTGAGAGGTGTATATGGGTGTGGGAGGTGTGAGAGGTGTATATGGGTGTGGGAGGTGTATATGGTTGTGGGAGGTGTATATGGTTGTGGGAGGTGTATATGGTTGTGGGAGGTGTATATAGTTGTGGGAGGTGTATATGGGTGTGGGAGGTGTATATGGGTGTGGGAGGTGTATATGGGCGTGGGAGGTGTATATGGGTGTGGGAGGTGTATATGGATGTGGGAGGTATATATATACATATGTGGGTGTATGAGGATTAATAAGGGTGTAAGGTGTGCATGGGTGTGAGGAGTGGTGTATGCATGGGAAGTGCTTTATTACACATACACACATCGTATTCATATATAACTCTAACTTTAGAAATCTCTCACCACAAAATAAAATTTATTATATCACTCGTGTCATAATAATTGTCATGGCGAGTCCCATATGACACGCGGGACTCGCCGTGATGGCGGAAATATGAGCCTGAAATTAATTTCATGCCTTAAATTACCGTCCCCCCTTCCTCCCTTAAATCTTATTTACATCGTTCCCCATCTTGAACAAACATATAGGATGTGTGTCTTATGATTTCATAACGGCAACAAAACATAGGAAATATATATATATATATATATATATATATATATATATATATATATATATATATATATATATATATATATATATATATATATATATATGACTGACTAGATGCGATAATGAATTTTCCCGCAAATTTCTGGCAAGCGGACATGGGGGCACAAGCTGCGTGCGCATCCTTGCTTGGCGCGCCGTTTACTTACTGGTCGCGGCACCTGTTAGAAATGTTACGGTCACTGTGATTGGCTGCGGTGTGCAGGTGCGAAATGTGCTTTGGTTCGCCTTGAATGTTCACCAATATTTGCCTTGTGATCATAAGAAGATACTTTAAATAAATAAATAAATAAATAAATAAATAAATAAATAAATAAATAAATATATAACAAGGCACGGTACTTACTAACGTCCCATGTATATAAGATGGCACGTTACTTACTAGTCCTATATATATATGTGAGAAGGCCCGTTACTTACTAGTCACTTGTATATATACGAAGATACGTTACTTACTAGTCCCATATATATATGAGAAGGCACGTTACTTAATAAAGTCACAGGTATATGAGAAGGCATGTTACTTACTAGTCCCATATATATATATATGAGAAGGCACGTTACTTACTAGTCACATGTATATGAGAAGGCACGTTACTTACTAGTCACATGTATATGAGAAGGCACGTTACTTACTAGTCACATGTATATGAGAAGGCCCGTTACTTACTAGTCACATGTATATATGAGAAAGCACGTTAGTTACTAGTCACATGTTTATGAGAAGGCACGTTACTTACTAGTCACATGTATATGAGAAGGCACGTTACTTACTAGTCACATGTATATAAGAAGGCACGTTACTTACTAGTCACATGTATATGAGAAGGCCCGTTACATACTAGTCACATGTATATGAGAAGGCACGTTACTTACTAGTCACATGTGTATGAGAAGGCACGTTACTTACTAGTCACATGTATATGAGAAGGCCCGTTACTTACTAGTCACATGTATATGAGAAGGCCCGTTACTTACTACAGTCACATGTATATGGGAAAGCATGTTACTTACTAGTCACATGTATATGAGAAGGCCCGTTACTTACTAGTCACATGTATATATGAGAAGGCACGTTACTTACTAATCACATGTATATATGAGAAG
>NC_091198.1:7702968-7805468 GCF_040958095.1 Procambarus clarkii
CACATTCTCGTCTCCCGTCCTTTCTCTCACCTTCATCTCCTCCCTCGTTCTCCTTTCTTCGTTCTTCCTTTCTTTCTCCTTTGCTCCTTCTTTCCTTTCCTCTTCTCCCTATTCATATCTTTCAGTTTTCTCACCTCATGTCACTCTTCTCCTCCCGTCCTTTCCGTTCTCCCCATTCCTCTCATTTCACTCTTTTCATTCGTCTTTCACTCCTCTCTTGCTATTCTCCTTTCTCCAATCTTCTCCTTTCCTCTCCATTCATAGCTCAATCCTCTTTTACTCTCTCCACTCATATCTCACTCGTCTCTTCTCCCATCCTTTCCTTTCCCTCACTCGCTTTCCCCTCCCTCATTTTTCTCTTCTCCTTTTCTCTCATCTCATCTTTCTTCTGTCTCCTCTCCTCTCTCTCAACTCATATCTCACTTCTCGCATCTTTTCTCGCCCCACCTCTTCCGGTCCCTAGTTTCTCTTCTCCTCTCCCTCTTTTCTCTTCAAGTCTTATCCTCTCCCTCTTTCCTCTAATATTTCTCAGCTCTTTCTTATCTTCCGTTCTCGTATCTCTTTTTGTCGACCTTTTTCCTCTTATTGTGTCCGTACCATCACCCTTTTTCCTCTTCTCGTCTCCTCCTTACCCTCTTTTCTCTCTTATCTATTAATTTCTGTTCTCCCTCTTCTCTCAGTCCTCTCTATTTCTCCCCTTTACTCTCCTGTCAATTTTTCTACTTTATCCTCTTTTGCCTCCTATATCCACTCCCTATCTTTCATCTCCTCTTCTTTGTCCCCACTCTACTCCTTCCTCTCCTTTATCTCATAACTTCTTTATCTTATTTCCTCTTTTCTACTTTTTATTCATCTCATAAATTTTATCCCTGCCCTTGTGTGTCAGTGCGCAATAGAAATTTATAAATTGAAACATTATAATCTAATGTAGTTGATTATAACTGATATATGTGCTTCAGCCTTCAATTTTATTGTCTAGTGTATGATTCTCTGTCCTGTGTGACAATGAATACCAACATCATCCTCATTCTAATAAGGCCTAATTCAATTACGCAGATTCGGCAAAATTTTAATTAAACTTCGTCAGTAAAGATGTTAATAATAATTTCTCATCCCTCTTATTTCCTCTCCTTTTTCTCCTTTCCCTTTCCTCATCCCTCTTTCTCGTTACTCTCCTCTCATCCCTCTCTCTTTACTCTCCTCTCATCCCTCTCTCTTTACTCTCCTCTCATCCCTCTTTCTCCTCCATACTCTCCTCTCCTCTTTCTCCTTACTCATCTCTCCTGTCCTCTTTCCTCCTCTCCTCTCCCTTTTTCTCTTCTGTCTTCTCTCGTTTTTCTTAATGGATATACAGTATTGTATATATACAGTATATTTATTTATTTCCAGAATGCTTACTCTTCTGACTTGCTTGAGCCGTGAAAGACGTGAGCGAACTCTGCAAGAGGTGGTCGAACTCTGCAAGATATGCTGCTTCTTGATATTGTTTTTAAGACTTGACGGATGTTTCTCTCAGGTAGGCTTTTAAATTTATATTTTGGGCAACTTCATTCCCATTCTTTGGTCAGGCTGTTCCTGGTAGGGGACTTGGCTGTTCTCACCTCCTAGGATAGCCTTGGTGGGGGTGGGTGTTAACCTACTCCAGGATAGCTCTTGAGGCCCTCTTGGCCTTGGGCAGCCTTAATGGTTGTACTTGACCCCGGCGGAACACCAATCGCTGCTAGCCAGGGGGAAGGAAGTACTCTCCTCCCTAGGCTAGCCTTGGTGGGGTTGAGTGTTAACCTACTCCAGGATAGCCCTTGGGGCCCTCTTGGCCTTGGGCAGCCTTAATGCTTGTACTTGACCCCGGCGGAACACCAATCGCTGCTAGCCAGGGGGGAAGGAGGTACTCTCCTCCCTAGGCTAGCCTTGGTGGGGTTGAGTGTTAACCTACTCCAGGATAGCCCTTGGGGCCCTCTTGGCCTTGGGCAGCCTTAATGGTTGTACTTAACCCCGGCGGGACTCTATTCCCTGCTAGCCAGGGAGGAGGGGGGGTCCTCTTCCCCTGGGTAGTCTTCATTCTGCAGCAAACCTTGTTTGCTCCATTTCACCACAGCAGGGTACTTCACTGCAAGCTTCGGAGCTTCATCAACTCTACTAGCCTTGGAAGTTTATTTTCCTCTTCGACTACCGATGGAGCACCTCTTCACCTCCAGGTTACTTTTGGGGCTACAATTACCTCCAAATTAGTCATGGCGATTATCCTCCCCAGTAGCCATGATTGGGATCCTATGTCCCTTCTGGTGTCCATAGAGGCTAGATTTATTTCTAGCAGTTTAACCATTTCAAAATTATATTTTATGCACTTTAATTGTTTTATTAAAATGCTAATAATTGTTATTTTTCTTTACAGCTTATTTCCCTTATAATTATTTCCGTATAACCTAATTACCTGTATTTTTATAATGGTTTGCATGTAACCTATTTATTTTTTCAATTGCTTTGTGTATAACCTAAATATTTATGCACATGCTTTCCAAGTAGTCTAATCATTTATCAATAGATTTCCCCTACAGGTTAATGTTTTGTAATGGTTTTCATTACTATTACCGAACTTTGTGATTCCTTTCCGTATAGGATGTTATATTTTTTTGTACAGGATAATTTTTTATAGTATGCTTTTTCCCTAACACCATATTAATTTTTTTCCTGCAGAATACTAATTTTTTCCTTCAAGCATACAATTTTTTTCTTTACGGAATTTAAATGATTTTCTTTTCACCATATATTTTTTGTACTTTCAGCTACTAATTTTTTTTCCTTCCACAACTTAAATGTTTTTCCATTCAACATGCTAAATGTCTTACTTTTTAGCATAATTTATTTTGTTCTATTGCCTTGCATTAATTTTTGCCTGTTAAGTGTATTAATTTTTGCATTATTACCTTGGCCTAATTAATGCTAAATTGTTCTAAATTGTTCTAAATTGTTCTAAATTGTTCTAACACCATATTAATTTTTTCCCTGCAGAATAAAAATTTCTCCCTTCCAGCATACCATTTTTTATCTTTCAGAAATTACAGAATTTAAATGATTATCTTTTCAGCATATTAATTTTTTTTTTACTTTCAGCTACTAATTTTTTCCTCCCACAACTTTTAATGTTTTTCCTTTCATAATTGTCTGCCTTTCAGCATAATTTATTTTGTTTTATTGCTTTGTATTAATTTTTGCCCGTTAATCATATTAATTTTTGTATTATTACCTGTAGCTTAATGCATGTTGAATTGTTTTTCTGCTCAATACAGTTTAATTTAAAATTATGTTTATACTAGTTTTCTTTCAGCTTAATCATTTAAATGTTTAAATTACAGATTTATAATTTTGTTACTGGATTGCTTTCTTGTACTCGAATAATTTCTATATTGATTTCTTTATTGTATCTATAATCTAATGTACATTGTACAATCTAATAATTGTATCTAATAATTTTATTATTATATGACCGTCATTATTTTTAGAACGTTTCAGTTTAGTCGTGTTTGCATTATTTTTCATTGAAATGTGTATCATTTATGAGTTATATACACATTTATTGGTGTGACACAGTGGATGTTGTATGTTTCATTTGGTCACTTATATTGAGCAGCATTTGGTCCGGTCAGTAACTGGATGAATGACTACATAGACAGCCTCGCCCATGTTGGTATACCAGTCCAGTATCCAGATGGACTCTAGAGGGCTAACTGGTTCAGTTAACATCATTATGGTCTACAATCTACATAATAGGTAGGCGTCCTTTAGTTTATCTTATTCAATAAAGTGTAAATTTTGTAATCAAAACAATATATGCATATGATATTTAAGTGTATTAAATATTTTATTAACTTGCTTGTGATGAGCATTACTAATAATAACATGAACAAAATTACTAAGTAAAAATATTTAGTCATTTACATTTTTTCAAATACAGTGAATGACTTTAGAACCAGTAAGTTCTTACATTAGATTTGTTACGAGTTAATGATGGTTTCAGACGATCTTCGGTCATTACCATAGCAGACATATGTCAACTGTTCATATTTTCGATTTGGGAGCGTTGTATTTAATTGTGGAAGACACAGTATTATGACAATGAGTTAACCATTAATCCATCCATCATGATGAGTCAATCAATTAACCATCATGATGAGTCAATTTATTACAATATTTAAAAAAGCAAATATTTTGCAGTTGCATTGTCTTCATTGCTGAAATTCAAGTCTACTCGCAGCCGTGGAGGACTTCAAGCGAGGACACTACCTGCTTAACATTTGTCATTCGAGAAAGAGAATTCAGCCGGCTGTAATGTTTTAGTGTAAGTATTGCACAATATTTAATTAAAAAGCTTGAACAGTAATTTTAGTTAAAGCAAAAGACAACTTATAGTGATATAAATTAGCATGGTAAAACTAGTGTTTGTTATTGGTTTCTCAATATGGCAACCCCACAATGTTACAGAAAGCCTTATATGCAGCCTGCTCCCCGCAACATTGAATGAAAATAGGAAGAGGCATTGAGAACCTCTTGGCTAAATATTAAATCCTATGAAAATGGGAAATTTAGATACAAACATTGAGAACCTCTTGGCTAAATATTAAATCCTATGAAAATGGGAAATTTAGATACAAACATTGAGAACCTCTTGGCTAAATATTAAATCTCATGTAAATGGGGAATTTAAATACAAATTTTCTATAATTAAGAACATGTGATAGTATTTAGTGAGGTAGACAAAGACACCAGCTAAGATTGCGGAGAGGTCAAAAGCAACATTTTGTACAGTTAATGGAAGAGATGTAGCTGGATCTTGGACAATTAATGGAAGAGATGTAGCTGGATCTTGGACAATTAATGGAAGAGATGTAGCTGGATCTTGGACAATTAATGGAAGAGATATAGCTGGATCTTGGACACTTAATGGAAGAGATGCAGAGGGTTAAGGACGGACATATAGAGCTAACCGTACCAGTTTAACTTAATTATGTCCTCCATAGTAGGTAGACCTATATTGATTTGTATTATTAAATTGTAAAATTTTTAAGCAAAGTAGTATATGCATATGAAATTTAAGTATTCTTTTAATAACTTTCTTGTCACATTAATCACTATAATTACTTAACTAAAGTGGTTAATAAAATCATTGTTATTTACGTTTTTCAAATAGTCAATGACTTAAAAACCAGTAAGCTCCTGCATTGAATTTCCTGCGTTGAATTTCTAGAGTTTATGAGGTTTTCATACCATCTTCGGTCATTACCATAGACATGTCAACTGTTTTCATTTTCGTTTTGTGAGCATTGTATTTAATTGTTGAAGTCACAGTATTATGACGCATTAATCACATCAATGTATTAAAATATTTAAAAGCATATATTTTGCAGATGCAGTCTTCAATGCTGAAATTTAAGTCTACTCGCAGCCGTGGAGGACTTAAAGCGAGGGCACTACCAGTTTAACCTATGTCATTCGAGGAAGAAAATTCAGCCGACTGCAATATTTTAGTGTAAGTATTGCACAGTATTTAATTACAAATTTGAAAAGTAAATTAGTAAACGCTAAAGATGAATTATCAGTGATATAGTCCCGGATATGGTGAAATTAATATTGTAAAACTAGGGTTTGTTATTAGTTTCTCAATCTGGCAACCCCAACAATGTTAAAAGAAGCCCCACATGCAGCTTGCTCCCTGCAACATTCAATGAAAATAGGAAGAGGCATTGTGAACCTCTTTGCAAAGTACCTAATCCCATGAAAATGGGAAATTGGATATTAATTTTCCATGATTAAGGATTTATTTATTAAATATTTCTTTGGATATTAATTTTCCATGTTGAAGGATTTAATTATTAAATATTTAGTATTTTATTCAGATATAGTATATTGTTGCAAAGAAAACCGCTAAGATTCTGTGAGGTCAAGAGCCACGTTTTGATAGCAAATGAAAGAAACATAGCTGTTTAATGATGGATTGATTTTCAGAATTTACTACAAAACAAATTAGAAACTTAGAAAATTTAAGTTTATTATACTAAACCAAACCTAAATAGAGAAAGGCTCCCTGTGATGGCCTAGATACGAGGAAATGGGTAATGGAATAGATGTTAGGGACTAGACGATGGTTTAGACACTAGTGTCTACAATGATGGAAAAGAGGCGAGGGAATGGGTTATGCATTACTGGCGAGGGCATAGGTGATGGGATGGGGCCACAGGTAAGGGATTGGTTGATGGGGTCTGATGCGGATGACTGGGTGATAGGGACTGGCTGATGGGGTCTGATGCGGATGCCTGGGTGATAGGGACTGGCTGATGGGGTCTGATGCGGATGCCTGGGTGATAGGGACTGGCTGATGGGGTCTGATGCGGATGCCTGGGTGATAGGGACTGTCTGATGGGGTCTGAGGCGAGGGGCCGAGTTATAGATGAAGCGAGTGTGGGTGATGGGCCAGAGGCTAGGGCCTGGAGGATAGGCTACAGGCGAGTCTGGATGATGGGCTATAGGCGAGGGTCTGGACTTATGGTTTACAGGCGAGGGGTCTGGACGATGGGCTACAGGCGAGGGTCTGGCCAATGGGCTACAGGCGAGTCTGGACGATGGGTTATAGGCGAGTGTCTGGGTAATGGGCTATTGGCAAGGGCCTGGACGATGGGCTACAGGCGAGGGGTCTGGACGATGGGCTATAGGCAAGGGGTCTGAACGATGGGCTATAGGCGAGGGGTCTGGACGATGGGCCACAAGAAGGGCCTGGTGATGGTCCATAGGCTAGGATCTGGGTTGATAGTCCATAGGCTAAATGGTGATGGTCCACAGGCTAAATGGTGATGGTCCACAGGCTAAGGTAAATGGCAAAGTCCTGGATGATGTCCTAGAGGCTAGAGTTTGGGTGATGGGCTACAGGCGAGGGTCTCTGCGATGGGCTGTAGGCGAGAACTTGGACGATAGGCCATAGTTGAGGGGCCTGGATGATGGGCTACAGGTGAGGGCCTTGACGATATGCTACAGTCGAGGCCTTGACGATGGGCTATAGGCGAGGCCTTGGACAAAAGGCTATAGGCGAGGGTCTGGACAAAGGGCTATTAGGCGAGGACTTTGTTAATGGTTCCTCGGGCCTTGTTGATGATCCACAGGCTAGGATCTGGATGTTGGTCTTCAGGCTAAATGGTGGTGGGCCACAAGGATGGGCGAGGGAGAAGAGCATTCAGGCAAAGGTCCTGAGTGATGTACCTCGGCCACGGGACCTCGCGGCTGAGTGGACAGCGCTCGGGGGTCGTAGTTCTAAGGGTCCGGGTTCGATTCCCGGCCGAAGTAGAAATATTTGTTGGCCGTAGTCGAGGGTCGAGGAGTCTTGAGTGATGGGTTAGATGTGAATGCCTTTATTGGTGGTCATAGGCAAGGAATCTGGATGATGGACTGAGGCAAGGGGGTCTGGATGATAGACTGAGGTCTGAGCGAGAGGCGAGTAAGTTTTTGATGGTTTAGAGGCGAAAACCTTTGTGATGTGCTAAATGAAAGGGCCTGGGTGATGAGCCACAAGCGATGACATTGGATGATGGACTTTAGGCGAGGGTTTGTGATGGGCCTTAGGTGAGAGCTACGGTAGTGGGCGAGGGTGTATCGGTGATGGGCTGCACGCAATGGTCTCTGTGGTGGGCCACAGGCGAGGTTATAGGTGAGGGGCTCGTTTATAGGCATTCACGTGAGAACGTGAACGATAGGCAACACGCAAGGGCCTGCGTGATGACGTCAAAGGCTAGGGGTCTAGGCGATAGGCCACAGTTGAGGGCCTTCGTGATGGAGAATGATCAAGGATCTAGATGATGGGCTACAGGCAAGGGCCTGAATGATGTCCAATAGGCTAGTCTGGGTGATGGGTTAGATGCGAGGGTCTGGGTGATGGGCAACAGGCGAGGCCCTGGGTGGGAATATGGCTTAGGTTTATAGGCCACATGTGAGGGCCTAGATTATGGGCCACATGATCTCGGCGGGGGGCCTGGGTGAAGGTCTAGGAAATTGGTCACGGGCGAGGGCCTGGGTGTTAAGTCACTGTGAAAGACCTGTATGGTAGGCCACGGTAGAGAGTCTTAAGTAATGGGCTGGAGTCGAGTGCGTTATGATGGACTAAAAGCGGGGGGCTGGATGATCATCGAGAAGCAAACGACTGGAAGTTGCATATTATCCATGTCAATGGCATGGATAATATGCTTCATGCGAAGTCCTGGGTGATGGACTAGAAGTAAGAACCAAGGTAATAAGACAAGAAGCTAGGGACCTTCGTGATAGACAACAACCGAGGGACCAGGGTGATGGACTAGAATTAAGAACCTAGGAGGTTTTGGGTAATGGACTAGGAGTGAGGGCTTGCCAAGAATGTTTCTTGTCCCAAGCGGATGCTATTCTTACCAAATGTCTTCTAACATATATCCAGTGAGGCTCCTCTTATGAGTCTGCCCGACGGGATATTATTCTTATCAAACCTAACTATCCTACAACCTAGTTAACCTAAAATTACCTTCCTTTTCCCTGGTGAGACTTTGTCCGATGAGGCTTCTCTTATGAGTCTGCCCGATGTGATATTGCTCATCTAACCTCATTTTCCTTGACCTAGTAAACCTAAATATCCCACTGAAACTTATAACTAGCACCGCATTTAGGACAAAATATTCAAAAGCTTAGAATCGATCTTAGCTCCGTGATGGGCCACAATCGGGGTGTCTGAATGATAGACTAAGAGGTAAGGGCCTGGGTGTTCAACTAGGAGTTAGTGCTTCAGAGATGGTAGACTAGAGGCAAGGTCCTTTGTCATTCGCAACAGGCGATGGTTAGAGTTGATGGGCCTGGACCTGGGTAATAGGAAAGGCACTGTGTGATGGGCTAAAGGCTAAGGCCTGAATGATATCCAAGAGGCTAGTCATGGTGATAGGCTACAGGCTAAGGCCTGGATGATATCCTAGAGGCTGGAGTCAGGGTGATGGACTACAGGCTAAGGCCTGGATGATGTCCAAGAAGCTAGTCAGGGTGATGGGCTACAGGCTAAGGCCTGGATGATGTCTAGAGATTAGAGGCAGGGTGATGGGCTCCAGGCTAAGGCCTGGATGATGTTCTACAGGCAGGGTGATGGGCTACAGGTTAAGGACTAGATGATGTATAGAGACTAGAGGCAGGGTGATGGGCTCCAGGGTAAGGCCTGGATGATGTCTAGAGACTAGAGGCAGGGTTATGGGCTACAGGCTAAGGCCTGGATGATGTTCTATAGGCAGGGTGATGGGCTACAGGCTAAAGCCTGGATGATGTCCAAGAAGCTAGTGAGGGTGATGGGCTACAGGCTAAGGCCTGGATGATCTATAGGCAGGATGATGGGCTACAGGCTAAGGCCTGGGTGATGTTCTATAGGCAGGGTGATGGGCTACAGGCTAAGGCCTGGATGATGTCCAAGAAGCTAGTCAGGGTGATGGGCTACAGGCTAAGGCCTGGATGATGTCCAAGAAGCTAGTCAGGGTGATGGGCTACAGGCTAAGGCCTGGATGATGTCCAAGAAGCTAGTCAGGGTGATGGGCTACAGGCTAAGGCCTGGATGATGTTCTATAGGCAGGGTGATGGGCTACAGGCTAAGGCCTGGATGATGTCCAAGAAGCTAGTGAGGGTGATGGGCTACAGGCTAAGGCCTGGATGATATCTAGAGACTAGAGGCAGGGTGATGAGCTACAGGCTAAGGCCTGGATGATGTCCAAGAAGCTAGTGAGGGTGATGGGCTACAGGCTAAGGCCTGGATGATGTTCTTTAGGAAGGGTGATGGGCTACAGACTAAGGCCTGGATGATGTTCTATAAGCAGGGTGATGGGCTACAGGCTAAGGCCTGGATGATGTCCAAGAAGCTAGTGAGGGTGATGGGCTAAGGCCTGGATAATGTTCTTTAGGCAGGGTAATGGGCTACAGGCTAAGGCCTGGATGATGTTCTATAGGCAGGGTGATGGGCTACAGGCTAAGGCCTGGATAATGTTCTATAGGCAGGGTGATGGGCTACAGGCTAAGGCCTGGATGATGTTCTATAGGCAGGGTGATGGGCTACAGGCTAAGGCCTGGATGATGTCCAAGAAGCTAGTGAAGGTGATGGGCTACAGGCTAAGGCCTGGATGATGATCTATAGTCAGGGTGATGGGCTACAGGCTAAGGACTAGATGTATAGAGACTAGAGGCAGGGTGATGGGCTCCAGGCTAAGGCCTGGATGATGTTCTATAGGCAGGGTGATGGGCTCCAGGCTAAGGCCTGGATGATGTTCTATAGGCAGGGTGATGGGCTACAGGCTAAGGCCTGGATGATATCCTAGAGGCTGGAGTCAGGGTGATGGGCTACAGGCTAAGGCCTGGATGATGTCCAAGAAGCTAGTGAGGGTGATGGGCTACAGGCTAAGGCTTGGATGATGTTCTATAGGCAGGATGATGGGCTACAGGCTAAGGCCTGGATGATCTATAATCAAGGTGATGGGCTACAGGCTAAGGCCTGGATGATGTTCTATAGGCAGGGTGATGGGTTACAGGCTAAGGCCTGGATGATGTCCAAGAAGCTAGTGAGGGTGATGGGCTACAGGCTAAGGCCTGGATGATGTTCTTTAGGCAGGGTGATGGGCTACAGGCTAAGGCCTGGATGAAGTTCTATAGGCAGGGTGATGGGCTACAGGCTAAGGCCTGGATGATGTTTAGAGATTAGAGGCAGGGTGATGGGCTACAGGCTAAGGCCTGGATGATGTTCTATAGGCAGGGTGATGGGCTACAGGCTAAGGACTAGATGATGTATAGAGACTAGAGGCAGGGTGATGGGCTCCAGGCTAAGGCCTGGATGATGTTCTATAGGCAGGGTGATGGGCTACAGGTTAAGGACTAGATGATGTATAGAGACTAGAGGCAGGGTGATGGGCTCCAGGCTAAGGCCTGGATGATGTCTAGAGACTAGAGGCAGGGTTATGGGCTACAGGCTACGGCCTGGATGATGTTCTATAGGCAGGGTGATGGGCTACAGGCTAAAGCCTGGATAATGTCCAAGAAGCTAGTGAGGGTGATGGGCTACAGGCTAAGGCCTGGATGATGTTCTATAGGCAGGATGATGGGCTACAGGCTAAGGCCTGGATGATGTTCTATAGGCAGGGTGATGGGCTACAGGCTAAGGCCTGGATGATGTTCTATAGGCAGGGTGATGGGCTACAGGCTAAGGCCTGGATGATGTCCAAGAAGCTAGTGAAGGTGATGGGCTACAGGCTAAGGCCTGGATGATGTCCAAGAAGCTAGTGAGGGTGATGGGCTACAGGCTAAGGCCTGGATGATGTTCTACAGGCAGGGTGATGGGCTACAGGCTAAGGACTAGATGATGTATAGAGACTAGAGGCAGGGTGATGGGCTCCAGGCTAAGGCCTGGATGATGTTCTATAGGCAGGGTGATGGGCTACAGGCTAAGGCCTGGATGATGTTCTATAGGCAGGGTGATGGGCTACAGGCTAACGCCTGGATGATGTCCAAGAAGCTAATGAGGGTGATGGGCTACAGGCTAAGGCCTGGATGATGATTAGAGATTAGAGGCAGGGTGATGGGCTCCAGGCTAAGGCCTGGATGATGTTCTAGAGGGAGGGTGATGGGCTACAGGTTAAGGACTAGATGATGTATAGAGACTAGAGGCAGGGTGATGGGCTCCAAGCTAAGGCCTGGATGATGTCTAGAGACTAGAGGCAGGGTTATGGGCTACAGGCTAAGGCCTGGATGATGTTCTATAGGCAGGGTGATGGGCTACAGGCTAAGGCCTGGATGATGTCCAAGAAGCTAGTGAGGGTGATGGGCTACAGGCTAAGGCCTGGATGATGTCCAAGAAGCTAGTGAGGGTGATGGGCTACAGGCTAAGGCCTGGATGATGTTTAGAGATTAGAGGCAGGGTGATGGGCTCCAGGCTAAGGCCTGGATGATGTTCTAGAGGGAGGGTGATGGGCTATAGGTTAAGGACTAGATGATGTATAGAGACTTGAGGCAGGGTGATGGGCTCCAGGCTAAGGCCTGGATGATGTCTAGAGACTAGAGGCAGGGTTATGGGCTACAGGCTAAGGCCTGGATGATGTTCTATAGGCAGGGTGATGGGCTACAGGCTAAAGCCTGGATGATGTCCAAGAAGCTAGTGAGGGTGATGGGCTACAGGCTAAGGCCTGGATGATGTTCTATAGGCAGGGCGATGGGCTACAGGCTAAGGCCTGAATGATGTTCTATAGGCAGGGTGATGGGCTACAGGCTAAGGCCTGGATGATGTCCAAGAAGCTAGTCAGGGTGATGGGCTACAGGCTAAGGCCTGGATGATGTCCTAGAGGCTATAGTCAGGGTGATAGGTTACAGGCTAAGGCCTGGATGATGTCCAAGAGGCTAGAGGCAGGGTGATGGGCTACAGGCTAAGGCCTGGATGATGTTTAGAGACAAGAGGCAGGGTGATGGGCTACAGGCTAAGGTCTGGATGATCTAGAGGCTAGAGTCAGGGTGATGGGCTACAGGCTAAGGCCTGGGTGATGTCCTAGAGGCTAGAGTCAGGGTGATGGGCTACAGGCTAAGGCCTGGATGATGTCCTAGAGGCTAGTCAGGGTGATGGGCTACTGGTTAAGGCCTGGATGATAGGCTGGAGGCTAGAGTCAGGGTGATGGGCTACTGGCTAAGGCCTAGATGATGTCTTAGAGACTAGAGGCAGGGTGATGGGCTAAGGCCTAAATGATGTCTAGAGACTAGAGGCAGGGTGATGGGCTAAGGCCTAAATGATGTCTAGAGACTAGAGGCAGGGTGATGGGCTACAGGCTAAAGCCTGGAAGATGTCCAAGAAGCTAGTCAGGGTGATGGGCTACAGGCTGAGGCCTGGATGATGTTCTAGAGGCAGGGTGTTGGGCTACAGGCTAAGGCCTAGATGATGTATAGAGACTAGAGGCAGGGTCATGGGCTACAGGCTAAGACCTGGATGATGTCCTAGAGGATAGTCAGGGTGATGGGCTACAGGCTAAGGCCTGGATGATGTCTAGAGTCAGGGTGATGGGCTACAGGCTAACACCTGGATGATGTCCTAGAGGCTAGTCAGGGTGATGGGCTACATGCTAAGGCCTGGATAATGTTCTAGAGGCTAGAGACAGGGTGATGGGCTACAGGCTAAGGCCTGGATGATGTCTAGAGGCAGGGTGATGGGCTATAGGTTAAGGCCTTTGTGATATGCTGGAGGCTAGAGTCAGGGTGATGGGCTACAGGCTATGGCCTGGGAGATGTCTAGAGACTAGAGGCAGGGTGATGGGCTACAGGCGAGGGGCTCGTTTATGGGCAATACGCGAGAACGTGAATGATAGGCAACACGCAAGATCCTGCGTGATGGGTAGGACCTCCATTACCCCTACACAGGTAGGGGTAATGGATGTGTCGACATGATAAATACACTAGGACGCAGGGAACGCATGATGGACTAGTATCAGGATGATGGGACTTAGGCAAAGGTTTGTGGTGATGGGACTAAGGCGAAGGCTTGGGATGATGGGACTCAGGCGAAGGCTTGGGATGATGGGACTCAGGCAAAGGCTTGGTGCGATAAGGCAAAGGCTTGATGTGATGAGACAAAGGCAAAGGCTTGGTGTGATGAGGCAAAGGCTTGGTGTGATGAGTCGAAGGCTTGGTGTGATGAGACTGGCAAAGTCTTGATGTGATTAGATAAAGGCGAAGGCTTGGTGTGATGAAACAAAGGCGAAGGCTTGGTGTGATGAGACTCTGGCAAAGTCTTGATGAGATGAGATAAAGGCGAAGGCTTGGTGTGATGAGATAAAGGCGAAGGCTTGGTGTGATGAGACTCTGGCAAAGTCTTGATGAGATGAGATAAAGGCGAAGGCTTGGTGTGATGAGATAAAGGCGAAGGCTTGGTGTGATGAGACAAAGGCGAAGGCTTGGTGTGATGAGACTGGCAAAGTCTTGATGTGATGAGATAAAGGCAAAGATTTGGTGTGATGAGACTCTGGCAAAGTCTTAATGTGATGAGATAAAGGCAAAGGCTTGATGTCATGAGACAAAGGCGAAGGCTTGGAGTGATGAGACAAAGACGAAGGCTTGGTGTGAAGAGACTGGCAAAGTCTTGATTTGATGAGATAAAGGCAAAGGCTTGGTGTGATGAGACTCTGGCAAAGTCTTGATGTGATGAGATAAAGGCAAAGGCTTGATGTCATGAGACAAAGGCGAAGGCTTGGAGTGATGAGACAAAGACGAAGGCTTGGTGTGATGAGACTGGCAAAGTCTTGATGTGATGAGATAAAGGCAAAGGCTTGGTGTGATGAGACTCTGGCAAAGTCTTGATGTGATGAGATAAAGGCAAAGGCTTGATGTCATGAGACAAAGGCGAAGGCTTGGTGTGATGAGATAAAGGCGAAGGCTTGGTGTGAAGAGACTCTGGCAAAGTCTTGATGTGATGAGATAAAGGCAAAGGCTTGATGTCATGAGACAAAGGTGAAGGCTTGGAGTGATGAGACAAAGACGAAGGCTTGGTGTGAAGAGACTGGCAAAGTCTTGATGTGATGAGATAAAGGCAAAGGCTTGGTGTGATGAGACTGACAAGGCTTGATGTGATAAGATAAAGGCAAAGGCTTGGTGTCATGAGACAAAGGCGAAGGCTTGGAGTGATGAGACATAGACGAAGGCTTGGTGTGATGAGACTGGCAAAGTCTTGATGTGATGAGATAAAGGCAAAGGCTTGGTGTGATGAGATAAAGGCAAAGGCTTGGTGTGATGAGATAAAGAAGGCTTGGTGTGATGAGATTTAGGCGAAGGCTTGGTGTGATGAGATTCAGGCGAAGGCTTGGTGTGATGAGATTCAGGCGAAGGCTTGGTGTGATGAGATTTAGGCGAAGGCTTGGTGTGATGAGATTCAGGCGAAGGCTTGGTGTGATGAGATTCAGGCGAAGGCTTGGTGTGATGAGATTCAGGCGAAGGCTTGGTGTGATGAGATTCAGGCGAAGGCTTGGTGTGATGAGATTCAGGCGAAGGCTTGGTGTGATGAGATTCAGGCGAAGGCTTGGTGTGATGAGATTCAGGCGAAGGCTTGGTGTGATGAGATTCAGGCGAAGGCTTGGTGTGATGAGATTCAGACGAAGGTTTGGTTTGATTAGATTCAGGCGAAGGCTTGGTGTGATGAGATTCAGACGAAGGTTTGGTTTGATTAGATTCATGCAAAGGCTTGGTGTGATGAGATTCAGACGAAGGTTTGGTTTGATTAGATTCAGGCGAAGGCTTGGTGTGATAAGGCAAAGGTTTGGTGTGATGAGATTCAGACGAAGGTTTGGTTTGATTAGATTCAGGCGAAGGCTTGGTGTAATGAGATCCAGGCGAAGGCTTGGTGTGATGAGACTGGCGTGATGGGACTCTGGCGAAGGCTTGGGGTGATGTGACTCTTTAAAGGTGAAAAGCCGCATCCAGGGATCTGGGAAAGGTTCTGGGTGGTGGGCCACAGGCGAATGTCTTTATGACGAGCCATAGCCGAGAGCCTTCGCGATGGCCCAAAAACGAGGGCTTTCACGATGGACTAGAAGTGAAGGAATAGTCTAGGTGATAGGTCTCAGGCGATTCATGATGCACAACAGGGGACGACATGAGTATTGGGCGACAGGCGAGGGCCTAGTTGATGGGCTATAGGGGCTTGGGTGATGAGCCATAGTGAAGGGCTTGGGTGATGGGCCACACTCCAGGGGTCTGGATGATTGACTTGAAGGCGATGACCTTGATGGGCTAGGGTCTGGGAGATGGGTTAGAGGCGAAAAGCTTTGTGATCGGTTAAATGCTAGGGTGTGGGTTATAGGCTACAGGCGAGGGCTTGGGCTATGAGTCACAGGCGGGGGCTTTGGTTATGAGTCACAGGCGAGGACTTGGGTGATGGATCACAGGCGAAGGCCTTGATCATAGGTCTGAGTTAAGAGCCCGTGTGGTATTCTAGAAGCGAGTGTCATGATGATGGGAAGCCAGAAAATGGATGTTGGACTGTAAGCAAGGGTTGGGGATTATAAGTGAAAGTACGGGTTATGGTCTGCAAGTGTTTAGATGGTGGAGTATAAGCAAGTGCCACGATGATGGGCTGAAGGCGAGGGTCTGAGTTATGGAATAGAATCAAGAGCATGAATGATGGTCTAAAAGCGGGCCTGGTAGGTGAACTAAAAGTGACGGTCAAGAATAGAGGGTCTGATGGAGTAGAACCGAGGGACCTGCGAGATAGACTAGAACTCCAATTCCTGGTTAGTCATTTAAACTTGCCATGGTGTCTTTTCAGTCAGTTAATTATCTACAGTATCTGGTTTGTCAACCCAGCCAGAGCTTACTATTCAGCTGAGTGAAATAAGTTAATGCACTGCTGTTGCCGTAGTCAACAATCTGGCAGTGCAGTCTAGATCACGATGTGTCTATGTGTTCATCCTATCCTATCCTCTTTGTTTTGTCCTTGCCACTCCTTGTGGGTGGTCGTCAGCATATCACCATCAGCTTGCTGTTGGTGAGTGATTTTTGGTGGTAACCTAGCTACCACTGAAAATCCCGAAGTACCTCTACAAGATATTTTTATTTCTTTTATAAAAGAAATTTAAATTGAATGTAGGTTCGTGGTTTAGGGTTCCACGCAACAAAGGTTTGTGTCCTTACTGAAGATTTCACATTAGTGATTTCTTCATGTGGGATACCCTTTGGACGAATACCCCTGGTCCGGCTCGTAGTCGCAGACCTCATCGTGGTGAGCCGGTGAACATAGAATAGCATGACTCCTCACTTTAAAAGTTATTGGGACTGATCTTTACAGTAATTGGTGAATATATTTAAAAAAAAATACAGCTCATTTATTACAATAATAATGAATATTTTTTATTCCACTAATTTGTAGAAGCAACATTTTATTTATCAGTTATCAAGTACAGTAGTTCTATATCAGATTAAACTAATTTTCATCTCTAATACTTAAATAGGAAGTTAATGCTATTCTATGGCCAACATGCGACTTGTTTATTGACATTTTAGTACTGGAATGAGGGTGAATGGCATACCAGTTTCTTATTAACTACAACATTTCACAATTTAAAAAATAATTTGTTTTAATAGTACTAGAACAAACATTTAATGATTTAGTACACTTTGGTAAATATCAAAAATGTATATTTTGATAAATATAAAAAATGTAAATTATCAGTTTCTGATCAATAGTGTAGATAACCTTGATTCTTGTCCACTTCATGACCACAGCCCAGTATAAAAATGTTTGTATTTTAATTGTGTTCAATTATAAAACAAGTTTTCCTCATCTTTGAAGTTTTTCTACCCGTTTTTCGAAAACTTACAATTTATCTTAATTTCACACATTTTCAATCACCATTACATTATACGTATACGAATATCAATGCGAGATCTAAGATGAAGTGACACAATAACTGGTATTTTGTTAATGGTAAAAGTTATATCTGATACCAGAGTCGACACAACCTTTGATTCAAGCCTTAGTTAATAATAGTTTGGGCGTTGCAGCAGAGGTGACGTTCATGTACAACACCTGAAGATACTTAACGAAATTCGACTCTGGGATTATAATCAACAAATTCATATATAATCTACAATTTGACTTCGGTAAGTACCGTAGAATTATAAAACTGCCCGAACGAATATATTACAAATTGTTTCATTGCAGGCAAATACATACTTCCGAAGTGTATGACTTATATTCTAACTCGATTACATACCTTTGGCATAACAACCGATTGATTGCTGGGTAGGGAAAACATTTTTACATTTTTCGTACACTAGACCGTTGGTTCACCCAGCTGTAAATATTTTTGGGCAATGGTCCATTTTTGTACATTCGACTAGTTGTTTTTATAAGAATTTTCAATTTGAGAGGATAGGTTGTCATAATAATTGTTCCTATTTTCTAGCTTAAGATTGGTAAAATTTATAAATCTGAAAAATATGTGGGTCGTGTTTATTGTAATATTTCACTGAAATATCTCTGCTGAATATTTCAGTTTTAAGATCGGATCAAACTAGTTGAATGCAACTGCAGCACATGTATTAGTATCGAACGTAAAGTTGTTTCAGCAATAGGTCTTTCATATCTTTAGCCCTTAATACTGTATGTGACAGCTATTTCTTAACATGTTTTATTTTCATGTGTACATCTATTTATGTACATTTTATGGTTATGGTAAAGATTTCGATGATAAATATGTGCATTCTCACTTAACACAGTTGCGGTCATGTTTTACAGCTAACGAAGGATTTGCATGAAATTTTAGGTTTTAAGGTGAACAGTCAATCTTGAAATATAACTAGTTGAGAAATTGCATAAATTTGAGTTAACATAATTAGTCACGTAATGACTACATCAGTAGTAGGAAAAGATGGTGATAATGAAATTATATTAGCTACATATTTAGAATGTAGAATACCACGTGAGCATTTCAAGCCAATTTGTATACGATACAGTGCAAGCATTTTCTGTAAGCTCACACTATGAAAGTTTCATACTTTTTTTTACCTCATTTACCACTACAACAGTTTTTTTTTAAGTATAATAATCAGAGTACAACCCTTGTAACTCTAAAGGAAATTTGCTTTAATTAAAAATAATATATCAAAAATTTGGGTTACAAGGTTGTAGTCTATAATACTGAAAATAGTACTTTGCCAATGAACATTTGAGTTTGTTCCTATGGCCACTGTTTGTTTTAGATTCAGTTACTCTGAACAAAAGTTCCAAGTAACGGTGAATACCAGAATTATCCTCACTAATAAATAAGACTTAATTGAATTCCTCAGTGATTGATTGAAATATGATTCAATCTTGCAAAATTAAAGAACAATATACGAGGTGAAAAGAAATAACCTATATCGCGAAGAGAGGTGAATAGATGAAACCTTGAAAAAACAGATGTATCAGAGACACGTAAGAAAGTACTCATTCAGTGAGGGTGGTAAGCAAGTGGAAGCAGTGGAAGTCGGTAATATATAGTTAAGAACATACGGTATATCATTGAACAATCTTTTACAAGATAATTAAAAGGTCCAAGAGTTACATGTAACTTTTTCTCAGTGAGTTAAGTAAGCATAATTAGGCAAGCACACAAAACAGGGTCATATCTCTCCCACTCAGTACGGTACATGAGGCGTCGCCCACTGCTGCTACACCCTCCGGCAAGCACGCCCATGCTTAAGTCTCCACTCATGCCGTCTCGCACACCCATCTCCAGATATATAGCATTGTACGCTCACGTCTAGTCCGCCCCCGCATGTCAACTCCCACACGCCCATGCTTGTATTTCTGCTACCGCATGCCCACCCATACAGGCTCATGCACACACTCCCACGCCCGTGTACACTTCTCTGGCCACCTTGACTCACCTCTGAGCACTTGACCCCGTCCCATGTCCGGGTGCTGATCTGAAGACAGGACCCCCATGAATTTGACTACGTTAAAGAATCGGGGGCCTTCATGAATTTGTCATAGAAGTGTGGAAAAGAATTGGCTCTGAGAGGCTGGTTCTAGGATGTCAGACAAGGTGTTGTTTCCAGGAGACAAGACAGTGATGATTCTACGTGAGTAGACAAGGGTTGGTGCCAAGTGACCATATAAAAAGTGCTAGGATAAAATAAAAACTGAATGGTAGATCATGCAGTGTTGAAGCTAGAAGACCAAGAAGGTTATATGGGAATTGGGAGATCATATAAATGCTAGGAGACGAAAATAAATACACGATAAAAGGAATATGTATATAACATGGATCAGTGGATGATAAGCTGCTAGGATATTAGGAATGGGTATGAGAAGACCAAAATGTGGTATTGGGAGTACAAGTGGTAGCCAAAAGAAGACCAATGAATAAATACTTAAAAGAAATAAGGGCTATCAACAAAAAGAAATAAGGGCTATCAACACTAGAAAAACAATGGTGCAGGGTAAGTAGCTAAGGGATGATACAAGAATCAAGGGGGATAGGGCTAAGAAGTCATTTTAAAGGGAGAACTACTGACTGGCACTGGTAGAGTGATGTAGAAATATTAAAC
Source organism: Procambarus clarkii (assembly GCF_040958095.1). Classification (NCBI taxonomy): domain Eukaryota; kingdom Metazoa; phylum Arthropoda; class Malacostraca; order Decapoda; family Cambaridae; genus Procambarus; species Procambarus clarkii. Next base: position 7,723,048 of record NC_091198.1, read on the forward strand.
TAAGGTGGCACTGGTAGAGCAATGTAGAAATATTAAACCAAGGTAGCACAGGAGCAAGTGTACCCCGGTAAGTGGTTGGTTGGTGGTAGTGGGAGATGAATGGTAATCCTATCAGTCAACTGTGCTTACATTACTGTACGTACAAGGGTTGAGCTGGGTGGAAGAGCACCCAGTTATAGTTAATTACACTACGCTAAGAAAAACTGTAAAAAATTGGCAATTCTTAAAATAAAAGATTCTGGTAAATAATGATCAGAGGGTGATCACCTCCAACCACAGCTGTTATGAAGAAATTTGCAACATTAAATTATTGTGGATACTATACACAAATTCTACACCCCCAAAAAATTATTCCATCTATTATAAATCTTCAGAGGGTATCGTTTGCAACGATACCATGTCTGGCAATGCCAGAAATATTGAAGCAGCTACGCATTTTCGCTTTTGAGATATCGTAAAGATATCAGCACCCCCACCTCTTCACCATTTCCTTGATTTAAACTGCAAAAAAGTGTGTGAGAGTACAACAGGCTCACCATAGCCCGTGCTACTAGGAACTTTTGTTCCTAATAGCTAAATCTAAAACAACAGCTACATGCACAAATGTGTCAATAGGGGTTGCTGCACGGACCCAAAAGGAATCTGCCTTACCATACAAAAGTCGAAGGTTTCATGCTGATACGCAGTCCAGATAATGCATAGAAACAAAATTACTTGTTGCATCACTTAAACTATGTACATAGTGAAGTAATGCACGATGATGCCAAACATGGTATTGAATTGAGTGTTACCAGCAGCGATGGTCTCAAGTTGTATAGTTAACAGAATAACGTTTCTGAGATAGGAATTTATGTAAAACAAAGCGTGAGCCACGCCTCTCCATTATAAGCTTTAGAAATCATTTTCTAATTACACAAGTTCTTAGATTTCTTAAAATCTTGGTGAGGATGGGAAGAAGATATTAGAACGCTATACACGTCAGATCATGAAGTATAACTGACAGCAGGGATACGGAATCTTCGAAGGAGGTTATTTTTATACAGTTTAGCTGGACAAACCCATCAGATGAAACTGGCGTACCCTTCACAAGCCATGGGCTTCTTCCTTCCAGACAGAACAGTGGACGTCATTGACTAAATGAAGAGGGCGTGATAGATTATTTTGTATTTTTTCTTATCTTGAAATGCACGAATTCACATACCGAGCCTACATATCCTGTACTCTCATACCCCCGGACTTACTCGTATCTAGAATTACGAAACTGAATAATCTTTTTAAACTAGATGACCCAAGCTCATACCCAAGTTAACCTCACAATTGTGCATTTGTCTTGCCCATACCAACACCGCCCTGGCCGGGGCATGAACTCTCGGCACTGGAGGCCAAGGTCAGTGCTCTAACTACTAGGCTAGTGGCAGGTACGATATAAATAAATTTGACTTTTAGTTGATGATGTGCTTCCAGTAAGAAAATATGCACGAAGTGTCTAGTTGGTATACCCCAGAAAGGCAAAGAGGTGGTTAAATATTGTGTTGAAGGATACTAGAAGATATAAACCTCACATCTTCATGTCCCCTTAAAAATGCCAAGGTTATGTTTCAGCTAGGTATTTATATTAGATGAAAAACATTGGTTAAAATCCCTTGCTATAGTAATCACGAATAACTTTACTTTAATGATAAATATTTTTTGTTGGTTAGCGAAATTTAGTGAAACAAAAATATATATGAGCGTATTTAGCTAGGGACCCGAATTTGTGGTAGACAACGTTCCCTATACACGGTCTTAAGTATTTAAATGGGATTATCTTATAACTTTACTTTTCTATCTGCTGCAGGCGTCTTATTATGTGAACAAATCTTATCAGGTAACTTTACACTTTGTATTCATATTTAGTATTCTTACCGCGACGAATACAAATTAGAAATTGTAACTTGAAAAAATTTACGGTTATGAACCTGTTCAATCCTGTGTTAACTGTAAAAAAAATTTGATTGTAAAGTAAAGGCTCCTAGCATTGTACTGCCTAAAATTAAAGATAACGTGTTGCTTGTAAAAGAGAACACGCTAATAACTGGAGACAACACTGTCACTACGTTTATACTGATTTAAAGACAAAATCCACAAAAGTCTTCATGATCTCGATTCTTGTTAGTGGAAAATGTTTATAAGTTTGTGACTAGCATATATTGGCAGTCCATCATGCTGTACAAAATAGTATGATGATTATATACGTTGTGCTTAGATGTATCATCGGTTGGTTCGTTTAGCCTAGACTTTGCTCAATATTAAATGCGCACAGGGTGGTTTGAACAAATATTATATTTTCTCTGGGAATATAGCACTGTGTTTACTGACTGCTTGATGTTGCATTGTAGTTTTCAACTTTGGTAATGTATGGACATCTCATTGTATTTTTAAGGTCATTGTTATGTTTTCGTTATTATGCAAGCACTAAAAAAAATAATTTTAGATTTTATTCTACAACATAGGGATTACAACAAAATTCTACTGTATTATACTATACGTTAGCATCGCAGCAGGAAAAACACACACACTATTTGGGCAAGACTGAAGTTAGTTGTTTCATTTACTATGCGTCCCATACTCAGAACTCCTAAGTTCATTTAGTTAAGCAAGTAACAATTTTACGAAACTAGTTACACTAGTTACACAAACTATGACTTTTTTCGATTTCTGTTATAATTAATAATATGAGATATAAAAGTTTTTACACAAAATGGCTAAATTCTGCCATTAAATGAACTTTGTCTGGTATACACACAAACATACACCAATTTATTACCATTCATCCATTATTAATATCAAATGTAATGTATACTGTCTAGTTTTTTCCTCTCGCCATTACTTGGTGCACAATGGTTGTACTCTTCAAATCACTTGTGTTGTCCCGTATTGAGTACTGCTCAGTACTCACTTCCTCCTTCAGAGCAGGAGAGATTGCTGAAATAGAGGGAATACAGAGAACATATACTGCACGCATAGACAAGATAAAGCACCTAAATTATTGGGATCGTCTCAAAGCTCTCCAAATGTACTCACTAGAAAGGAGACTCTGATTCTGCTATTGAGTTCAATAGGTTCTTCTCTTCCATTGGTTCATCCCTTGCTAATGATATTCCATCTTCCAGTACTGACATTAAGGACTATCTTACAGGTAACTATCCACAGTCTATGTACCTAAAGCCTATTAATTCCACTGACGTCAATGAGATAATCCTTTCCCTTAAAACCAAGTCTGGTGCCCTTGAGGAGATACCAACTTTAATCTACAAAAAAGCCTCCAGATCTTTAGCCCCTGCTATTGCTTTGCTCTTCAACAAGTCACTTGAACTCCAAACCTTTCCAGATATTCTAAAAAAGCGAGAGTAACGCCTGTCCACAAATGTGGTGATCTCACAGATGTTAACAACTACAGACCTATATCAATCCTGCCAAACTTGTCAAAAATTTTTGAAAAACTAATCTATAAGCAGCTTTACTCATATCTAGCCAAACTCAATATACTTAGCCCTTGCCAATATGGCTTCAGGCCCAAAAAAAGCACTAACGATGCACTTATTAGTATGCTTAACTCGATCAATACAGCTCTTGATAAAAATGAGTTCCCTGTTGGGTTATTTGTGGACCTGCGTAAAGCTTTCGATACTGTCAACCACCAAAACCTTCTTCTTAAATTACATCATTATGGTGTCAGAGGACACTCCCTACAATACCTCAAATCCTACCTTACTGACAGGCTCCAATGTGTTTCTGTGAATAATACAATTTCTCCCACCCTACCCATCAACATTGGTGTTCCCCAGGGCAGCATACTTGGCCCTCTCCTCTTTCTCATCTACATTAATGATCTTCCAAATGCCTCCCAACACCTCAAACCAATTCTATTTGCTGACGACACAACCTTCATTTACTCCAGTCCTGATCCCCTTGCTCTGAATGCCACAGTAAATACTGAGCTTAATAAAGTCCATCTGTGGCTAACTGCCAACAAACTCACCCTTAACATTGACAAAACTTTCTATATTCTGTTTGGCAATAAATCCTCTAATCAAATAAATCTCAAAATAAACAATACCCAAATTTGTAACAAATTAGATGGCAAATTCCTTGGCATTCTCATTGACCACAAGCTGAATTTCCAGGGACACATTCTAAACATATCAAAAACTGTGGGCATTCTTTCTAAGATCAGATATTATGTACCACGCCCTGCCCTGGTGACTCTCTATTACTCCCTTACCTATCCATATCTCAACTATGGTATTTGTGCTTGGGGCTCTACTACCCAAAATCACTTACGTCCTCTAATTACTCAACACAAAGCTGCTATTAGGACAATATCCAATTGTGGCCCCAGACATCACTCAGTACCCCTACTCAAATCTCTGAATATGTTAGACATTAAGTCACTGCACATTCTCTCATGTGTATTATACATATATAAAACGCTAAACTATAATGCCAATCCTGATCTCAAAAGCTTCATAGAAGGTTGTAACAGAACCCATGAGCACCACACCAGAAATAAATACAGTTTTGATATTCCTAGAGTACGACTTAATCAAACCAGAAATGCTCTACAAATCAAGGGGCCCAGGATGTGGAATGACCTTCCCAACCATGTTAAAGACAGTACCTCTCTCAACCAGTTTAAGTTAAAAACGAAGCTATACCTAATAAATTCCCTGTAACTCACCTTACCCCTCTGTTGTCAACCCATGTATGTTTTTGTTTTTTTTTGTTTTTCAAATCAACGCTGTTTGAATGTAATTTTCTGTAATAATTTGTAATTGTATTTGTGCTGCTTTTTCAACAATGTTCCCCCCTCTTTTACCTCTATTTTTATTTGTACTCAACACATCTTATTCTTTTTAGCTTTAGTCATTAATGTTTTTCCTGCCCGAAACGCTTTGCGTAATAGTGGCTTTAGGCATTGTATGTACTAGCTCTATCTATAAAGCCAACAAACTTTGTAAAATCTCTTTATGTATGTACCTTACCTAAATAAAATTATTATTATTATTATTATTATTATTATTATTATTATTATTATTATTATTAGATACCAAATAATATACACATGGAAAATACTAGAGGGACAGGTCCCAAATCTGCACAGTAAAATAACAACGTACTGGAGTGAACGACATGGAAGAAAATGCAGAATAGAACCAGTGAAGAGCTGAGGTGCCATAGGCACAATCAGAGAACACTGTATGAACATCAGAGGTCCACGGTTGTTCAACGTCCTACCAGCGAGCATCAGAAATATTACAGGAACAACCGTGGACATCTTCAAGAAGAAACTAGATTGTTTCCTTCAAGGAGTGCCGGACCAACCGGGCTGTGGTGGGTATGTGGGCCTGCAAGCTGCTCCAAGCAACAGCCTGGTGGACCAAACTCTCACAAGTCAAGTCTGGCCCCGGGCCGGGCTTGGGGAGTAGAAGAACTCCCAGAACCCCATCAACCAGGTATCAACATTAAGTCTGTCGCTCTCAACCAAAGACGCCCACTGGGAGGGAGTTAAGAACAACAATTAATGAGAAAATCCAATTACAATTAACCCAACAATTAATATAAATTACAATTACAATAAATCCAACAAATATTAACTCCGGATATCCGACGAACAACCTAACCAGACGTTATATGATGATATCCTTATCAGTAGAAATAAAAAGTAATTGCAGTTACCTAATACCAGTATTGTGTAAAACCTTATTATAAGATACAGGATTTGTAGATCAGAGTTTAAAGGGAATTTGGAAGTAATAATAATGCACCTAACGTCATCTGTCGGCAGGAAAGAACACTTTCAAGTTTTTTTTTTTTTCAGGGATATTCCTGCGCGGGCCCTAAGCCTCTGGCTGGCCCACTAAGTGTTGCTTGTTTCTGTTTTACTTGGCCGGAGTATGAGTATTTATTACTCGTATGGTCGCTTCAGTAAGATTTTGCCATATGTGTTTAACAACTTCTGCTCTGTTGAATCTAAGTTGAAATCTTAATGGGTTTGTAACTGTGCACTGTGTTAGATAATGTTCCAGTGGTCTGTCGGGCATTTCTCCACAGTGTTGACATTTCCTCTCATCTTCCGGAACCTGTAAGCCTATTTCCCATGCACATGGGTATCCAAGCCTGATGCGATGTAAGTGTACTTCTGTTGCTCTACTGCTCCCTTTCATCAAACTAAGTGGTTCGTAGTTGGTTGAATTCTTGTACCAACCCGCAGATCCTGATGTTGCAACTGCTGTGTTGTGGTCACTGTACATCTTTTGCATTGCTCTGTTTCCAATTACTTTCTTAATCTGTGACAGACTCTGTGGTATGTAAATGTCTACATTTCTTCTCTTAGTTGCAAGTTTTGCAGCTTCGTCTGCAATGTCATTTCCTATTATTCCTATATGACTTGGCACCCAGTTGATAAGTATCCGTCGGCCTAGTCGTTTGAGTGTTTGCATTAATGATATGACATTTGTGATCAGATGTATGTTATCACATATGTGTTCTTGTTGCAAGGTTTCAATGGCGGTTCTCGAATCTGTATGTATGATAACATGTTGTCGGTGTTGAGCAAGAGCATGTTCCAAAGCTTTTTGAATGGCTAGCATCTCTGTTTGTAAAGTCGAACACCCATTTGAGAGCCTCCAACTATTTACAGAGTTTCCTGCTTTAACTGCAGCTCCGGTTTCTTGTCCCTGCTGGTCTACTGATCCATCTGTGAAGCAAGTAAAGCTGTCGGATGCCATGTTTGCTCCTATATGCATCTGTGCAATGTTACGTAGCAGATGAGGATTTGTCTGGTTCTTTTTTCCTTCAATTACCATAATCTTAAAGTCTGCTGGCAGAGATTCCCAAGGGGCTTGCATAACAAAGTCTGCGTGTATTTCGTCGACACCCTTCTCAGTGACTGTGTTTGTTATATCGAATGTATTGATGGTGTTTATCGCACAATGGGTCCACCTGTTGCTATTGGAGGCTCTTCTGTCCAGAGTTAGTGCTCCAGTTAGTTATATCTTTAAGTGAACTGATTCTAGGTCTAGTCAATATCTTGGTCAGCATGCACGCAGCGATCCCTTTTACCCTTATTTCAATCGACGTTAGCTTGGTTTCTAGTCTTAGGTTCAGTATTTTAGTCCATCTGGGAGCTCCTGTTATGATTCGCAATGCATCGTTTTGAATAACCTCAACGTTTGCCCACTGACCAGGAGAAAGAGTGAGTAAGGCAGGCGCTGTATAATCAACTAGGGAACGAACGGCGTGTATGTAAAACATTCTTAACACTTTGTGTCCCACTCCTAGACGGGGACCTGTGATTTCTCTCTTTATATTTAGTCGTGATTTTGCTTTCTCCTTTAGATATTGAATTTGCTTGTTACTTTCAAGTGGCCTGGTAAATTGTTGCCATAAGATACAGCTTATGCCATCTGTTGGCATCAAATTACACTATCAACAACAGCCACCCTTCAAATTACCGCTAACGCCATCTAGTTCGTCGCCCATGCACTATCAATAGCCAAACAGCAGCCCATAAGGCGGGTTGTTGGGCGGCATACTCCCCCCCCCACACCCCCGAGCTTCCATGTCATTGGTAGAAACCCTGTTGACATTCACCACAACAGCCAATCACAGGAGGGGATCAGCTAAAGGTGCCACCCACTTAATAAATCATCTTTATTCAACACACTAGCCCTGCTTATGACATTCTGCTTCAATTTTAATCTACCTAAAAAGTCAAATGTTAATTATTTAAAAGTATTGATAAAATATTGCAGGACATAACAGGTGTTATAGAAAAAATGGTCTGGCTACTTTACTTGTGTCGTCTTCAGTGGGCGTTGCCTCACACAAATAATAATAATAATAATAATAATAATAATAATAATAATAATAATAATCTATAAATTCGATGATCCACCCTCTTATTGGAGTACATTATTAAGTGAAATGAAAATGTCTACCAGGAACAAAACATGTTGTGCAAAAGGACGCATTTCTTGATTTTCATTTAATTCATAGTGTTGGCATTCCCTGCAACAGCCAATCACAGGAAGGTATTTGCTACACACTTAGCCTCATATTGAAATTATCTGAGTGTTCAATAAATACACCGATCTAGCTTAAGGCAGTCCGTTTCATCTCTTATCAATTAAAAATAAAAAGTTGTTGCATAAAATGGCTAAATTCTGTCGTTAAAAAGAGCCCATAGTAGATTTTGTAAAAGAGTTGTGTGGGAGGGGTGTTATACCATTTTTCTAAATATATTGATATGGGTGTTGACTTCTCTATTATTGTCTATTATTAGTCAGAACAATGAGTAAGGGCTCTGCGCATAAATGCGTTTATTACACTAGTTTTATATCCAGGGGGAACAGTGCCAATGTTATAGGAGCTCTGGTGAATCTGACAAAAGTCTGTTATTTCCTATTCTGTTTCTATATATGTCGCACGATTAAGTATTTCGTGTTTGTACTCACTAATTATCATAAAATATAATTATCAAACAAATAAAGAAAAACATCAATCCTGTATTTATCAATTTAAGAAGTTAAAACACTTAGTGCTCACAAAATACAACCAATGAGAAGTTTCACGTGTGAGATGTTTTCGGGCGTGTGAAGTAACTCGATATATCTTGTCCAATCTGCGGATCTGTGGCACCGCAGCCATCATATGGCATATGGCTCAGGATTACACTGAACTTGATGAGGTCCATGTAGTTTAACAAACATAAGTGCTGATACATGATTTATGAGCATTCTAGAGCGTGTTGTTGTTATTATCAGGTTCATGTGACTGAATTCACTCAGCAGTACTACATAAGAACCATGTAGTACTTTTTTTTTTTTTTTTTTTGCAGGGATAATCCTGCGCGGGCCCTAAGCCTCTGGCTGGCCCACAAAGTGTTGCTTGATTCTGTTTTACTTGGGCGGAGTATGAGTATTTATGACTCGTATGGTCGCTTCAGTAAGATTTTGCCATATGTGTTTAACAACTTCTGCTCTGCTGAATCTAAGTTGAAATCTTAATGGGTTTGTAACTGTGCACTGTGTTAGATAATGTTCCAGTGGTCTGTCGGGCATTTCTCCACAGTGTTGACATTTCCTCTCATCTTCCGGAACCTGTAAGCCTATTTCCCATGCACATGGGTATCCAAGCCTGATGCGATGTAAGTGCACTTCTGTTGTTCTACTGCTCCCTTTCATCAAACTAAGTGGTTCGTAGTTGGTTCATGTAGTACTGCTGAGTACTACAAGGTACTGAGTACTACTGCTGAGTAACACCTGAATAACTCCAGGGTGTTTTATTACTAACGCTCTGAGAAATAAATACTAGTGTCCTATTTGCCTTATTTTGATAAATAGGCAGTTGTGCATTGATTTTTTGGCTTTAAATTCTTACTAATAACTCCCAGATCCCTTTCGCAATCTCAACGTCATCTAGTTCATATCTTGTAACTCTATCATCATTACCCAGCCTCAAAACCTTACATTTGTCAGCATTAAACTTCATCTGCAATTTTTTGACATTTCAAACCCTTATTTAGATGATAGTCATTTTCTCTCCCGATTTTCATATCGTCGGCAAATTTACAGATATTGCTACTCAAACCTGAATCTAAATCATTTATATATATTATGAATAACAGGTCCCAGGATTAACGTTAACATCTTAATTAATATTAAGAAAACATATAAAGGATTACTAGTTTGAGACAAGAGCTAGCTAATGATATTTGTTAGCACGTAGAGAGGCATGGGATCAACAGCCTACTCTGGCAAGTCTTCGATGCATTATATATGATGACATCCTCAACAGTAAATAGTAATTGAAGAACATAGCAGTTCATAGCAATTGAAGAAGATAGCAGTCTCCGTGGTGTAGTGGTAAGACACTCGCCTGGCGTTCCGCGAGCGCTATGTCATGGGTTCGTATCCTGGCCGGGGAGGATTTACTGGGCGCAATTCCTTAACTGTAGCCTCTGTTTAACGCAACAGTAAAATGTGTACTTGGATGAAAAAACGATTCTTCGCGGCAGGGGATCGTATTCCAGGGACCATAGGATTAAGGACTTGCCCGAAACGCTACGCGTACTAGTGGCTGTACAAGAATGTAACAACTCTTGTATATATCTCAAAAAAAAAAAAAAAAAAAAAAACATCTGTTGCCTAATACCAGCAATGTATAAAACCTTATTTATAAACTAAGGAATTTGTAGATCAGTGTTTAAAGAGGATTCGAAAGTAGTAATAATACAGCTAATGCCATCTGTCGACAGAAAAGAACACTATCAACAATCTTAGTAGCAATCGAACACTTAGTAGCTCTAAGATACAGCTTATGCCATCTGTTGGCATCAAATTACACCCAATGCAAAATACAGGGTGCCATCTATACAGCTTATGCCATCTATTGCTTCGACATTGCACTATCAATAGCAGAACAGCAGCCCATAAGAAGGGTTGTTGTGTTGCAGTAAGACTTCCTGTGCATGTATTTCATTGGTAGAAATTCTTTGTTGACATTCACCACATCACCCAATCTCAGGAAGGGATCACCTAAAGGCTCCACCTACTCAATATATATCATCTTTGTTCAGCACACCAACCCTGCTTATGACATTCTGCTTCAACTTTAATCTGCCCAAATAGTGAACTGTTACTTATTAATAAGTGTTAATAAAGTGATAAAATAAAATATTGCTGGATATAACATGTTATAGAAAAATGGCCTGGTTTCCAAACTTGTGACGTCATCAGTGGGCGTTGCCGTGAAACAAATAATTATAACATCGATGATACGATGTTCCGCCGTCTTATTGGACTAAATTATTCAATTAGATGGAAACTTCAGTCATGTACAAAAGAAACAGGTTGTTGCGCAAAACGACGCATTTCTTAGTTTGCATATAATTCACAGAAAGTGTTGACATTCCCTGCAACAGCCAATCACAGAGGGAGCTGTTATAGACGGTCGCCCCCCCCTACTGACGTCATCAGGAGCGTCCAGGGCACCTATCTAACTAATAGCATCCTGTTGTGAATCCCATGATATCCCGTAATGAGTTACATTAATTTTCCATTATATATATATATATATATATATATATATATATATATATATATATATATATATATATATATATATATATATATATATGTCGTACCTAATAGCCAGAACGTACTTATCAGCCTACTATTCAAGGCCCGATTTGCCTAATAAGCCAAGTTTTCATGAATTAATATATTTTCTCTAATTTTTTTCTTATGAAATGATAAAGCTACCCATTTCATTATGTATGAGGTAATTTTTTTTTTATTGAAGTTAAAATTAACGTAGATATATGACCGAACCTAACCAACTCTACCTAACCTAACCTAACCAATCTTTATAGGATAGGTTAGGTTAGGTAGCCGAAAAAGTTAGGTTAGGTTAGGTTAGGTAGGTTAGGTAGTCGAAAAACAATTAATTCATGAAAACTAGGCTTATTAGGCATATAGGGCCTTGCATAGTAGGCTGAGAAGTGCGTTCTGGCTACTAGGTACGACATATATATATATATATATATATATATATATATATATATATATATATATATATATATATATATATATATATGTGTGTGTGTGTGTGTGTCGTACCTAGTAGCCAGAACGCACTTCTCAGCCTACTATGCAAGGCCCGATTTGCCTAATAAGCCAAGTTTTCATGAAATAATTGTTTTTCGACTGCCTAACCTACCTAACCTAACCTAACCTAACTTTTTCGGCTACCTAACCTAACCTAACCTATAAAGATAGGTTAGGTTAAGTTAGGTAGGGTTGGTTAGGTTCGGTCATATATCTACGTTAATTTTAACTCCAATAAAATGAAATTGACCTCAAACATAATGAAATGGGTAGCTTTATCATTTCGTAAGAAAAAAATTAGAGAAAATATATTAATTCATGAAAACTTGGATTATTAGGCAAATCGGGCCTTGCATAGTAAGCCGAGAAGTGCGTTCTGGCTACTAGGTACGACATATATATATATATATATATATATATATATATATATATATATATATATATATATATATATATATATATATATATATATACATATGTCGTACCTAGTAGCCAGAACGCAGTATTTGGCCTACTATGCAAGGCCCGATTTGCCTGATTAGCCAAGTTTTCCTGAATATATATATTTTTTTCTTATGAAATGATAAATGATACTTGGATTGATAATTGGCTTATATTCGCTTAGGGTAAGGTGATACAGGACATGATTGAGATGAACAAGTAGATTTTTTTTTTTTTTTTTTTTTGCAGGGATATTCCTGCGCGGGCCCTAAGCCTCTGGCTGGCCCACTAAGTGTTGCTTGTTTCTGTTTTACTTGGCCGGAGTATGAGTATTTATTACTCGTATGGTCGCTTCAGTAAGATTTTGCCATATGTGTTTAACAACTTCTGCTCTGTTGAATCTAAGTTGAAATCTTAATGGGTTTGTAACTGTGCACTGTGTTAGATAATGTTCCAGTGGTCTGTCGGGCATTTCTCCACAGTGTTGACATTTCCTCTCATCTTCCGGAACCTGTAAGCCTATTTCCCATGCACATGGGTATCCAAGCCTGATGCGATGTAAGTGTACTTCTGTTGCTCTACTGCTCCCTTTCATCAAACTAAGTGGTTCGTAGTTGGTTGAATTCTTGTACCAACCCGCAGATCCTGATGTTGCAACTGCTGTGTTGTGGTCACTGTACATCTTTTGCATTGCTCTGTTTCTAATTACTTTCTTAATCTGTGATAGACTTTGTGGTATGTAAATGTCTACATTTCTTCTCTTAGTTGCAAGTTTTGCAGCTTCGTCTGCAATGTCATTTCCTATTATTCCCACATGACTTGGCACCCAGTTGATAAGTACCCGTCGGCCTTGTCGTTTGAGTGTTTGCATTAATGATATGACATTTGTGATCAGATGTATGTTATCACATATGTGTTCTTGTTAACAAGTAGATGAATGACATATGGGTATTAAGCCTATTGCATGTGCTATTTTTTTGCTTCAACTGGTTCGGGGGTCTTGAATTGGGTAAAATGTAATTATGTGTTAATTGGCTGTTGATTGCTGGTTTTGACTTTTTGATGTGAAGGGCCTCGCTGAAATGGAGTCTCCTGCTGTCGTTGTATCTGTCGATAATTTCTGTGTTGCTTGTTAAGATTTCTCTGGTGATGGTCTGGTTGTGTGAGATTATATGACCTTTGATAGAGCCCTGTTGCTTGTACATTGTTAATCGCCTAGAGAGAGAGAGAAAGAGAGAGAAAGAGAGAGAAAGAGAGAGAGAGAGAGAGAGAGAGAGAGAGAGAGAGAGAGAGAGAGAGAGAGAGAGAGAGAGAGAGAGAGAGAGAGAGAGAGAGAGAGAGACGTTATTGTCTTGCCTATTTACTGAGATCTTTGGGGCTGATAGTTCCCAAGTGGGCATGTGAAGGCATAGACGACGTTGGGTTCTTTCAAGGCGTTCTGTTTGGTGCCTGGAGAGTTCTTCATAAGAAGAAGATGGCCAACCAATTAACTTAGCTAAGTAAGTTACAATCTTGATGAACTAGCTACAAAATTCAATGCACATCGTCACATCAACAATGGGCTCGAGACCGACCACAAGTACAGTTTCTCAATTAAGCAACTGACATATGCAGAGAGTTAGTGTTGTTGAGCTGGTGAGCTAAGTTAACTCATAGTTGATATGCTTATCCTGCACACCGCCCCCCATCCAGGGGGCAGCGGTGGACAAGCTACAATCACTCAGTTACTACCTACAGCTAGCAAACTGGGAATATTTGGCCATGATTTCTGGCAGCTGATTATTTTGAATTAAATATTTACATATCTCTTGAACATTTGTTATAGAATCGTCTCTAAATTCACGTATCTTTTCGCACTCCATCACATAGTGACGGAGGGTGTGCGCATAATTTTGTTGACACAGTTTACATTTGATCAGGTCTACATCAGCAGATAATGAAGACTTCCCAGAGATACTTGTAACCGAGTCTAAGCCGAGTAGTAGTAACATCTAGAAGTCTGCTGATTTTATTGCATGAAGTGCCTCTGTAATCCTTTACACCACCGCCCACGGGATGGGTATGGGGTGCATAATAAAGAACGAAATTGAATTGCTAGTGGCTTTACAAGAATGAAAAACCTCAATGCAATGTACGCTCATAAACCCAATGCAGCTTCTTGCATATAAATAAATAAATAAATAAATAAATAAATAAATAAATAAATAAATAAATAAATAAATAAATAAATAAATAAATAAATAAATAAATAAATAAATAAATAAATAAATAAATAAATAAATAAATAAAATACGATGTGTATCGGAAATATGACTCGAGCGTTATTTTTAAAGCGGAATTCAGGGTTCAGACGAGTCCGAGAACATTTCTTTATTATGCACCCCATACCCATCCCGTGGACGGTGGTGTAAAGGATTACACGAATCCGAGAACATTTCATTCATTCGCTTTGTCACCTGCATTCAAATTAGTTTTAGTGAATCGTATTTCGTGGATAAAGCATAAGGGTTTGTCAGCCAAATAACAAGGGCATCTTGGTTTGCAGTATATAATATATTTCATGTTCTATGCCCACTTACCGTTTTTTTATTGGGCTTTGTTGCGTACACTAGAAATATAACAGCGGAAAGTTACTCGTTATTACCGGATTACATGCAGCTATATTTTCTTTAATTATTAGTTAATGTTCAGTTGTAAATTACCGATAATCTACTATAACTCAGAAATCATATAACATTACAGATAACCAAGTGACTTTTTTTTTAGATTGGCAACGTTGTGTCTGGGGAAAAGTTTGTTTACATCAGTGAGGTGAGTGTGTGGGTGAGTCCCTCAGTGGTGTGTCTCCTGCCCTCAAGGTCTCTCCTCAACCTCCTGCCTCACGCACTCACAACGTACCATTGACCTAAAAATCCTTTAGCTTCTAAGGGGTAAAGTAAAGGTATGAATTTCCATCTGTAGTAAAGGTGGGGAGTCATATGAGAGTTGAGAAGCGCTGAGGCTCCTGACAGTGGGAGCGGAAACTGGGAGTGGTGAGGTTCGAGGGTGACCCCAGAGTACTAGGGGGATGGGGGGCTTGAGGCGACGTTAACTTTACATGTTGTTATAGATTCAGCTACTCGGAACAAGTTCCGAGTATCACGGGCTATGGTGAGCCCGTAACTTAACTGGCACAGGAGCGGGGCAAGTAGCACGGGCTATGGTGAGCCCGTAGTGGACTTACCCGGCACGGGAGCTGACAAATTTACATAGACGGCCCCATATATATGTAAGCTAATGAGTGCGGTGCTGGATATCGCCTTTGAATTTGTCAGTAGGGTGAAAAAGGTTACAGTTCTTGACGAGACCCTGAAGTATGAATGAGCTGTCATGTAAGGATATGATTTTGATACTGCTGTATCAGTTATGTGTTTAGTCAACATGAATGATTCCCATTAACATTGAAGAGGCTTCATTTACTAAGCTCAAGATTTCTCCCATTATTAGTAATTTTATGTCTTTATTCATCGAATAAGGCAAGTCTGTTATACGTTTTTTCTAAATACTGTATGATAACATGGTAACAAAGTCCAGCATGTAATTACCTTAGTGTAGTTACATGATGAGAGCTTCACTTGTGGTGTCGCCTCTTCCTAGCACTCTGTCATATAATGCTTTGAAACTACCGATGGTTTTGGCCTCCACAACCTTCTCAATTAACTTGTTAAAACCCCCCAAAATTCACGATAGGGCCGTGCATGTAGTGAGAAGCAAACATAGTGTACCTGACTCGGTGATGTAGTTACAATTGCCTTACAATACAGAGGAGATATATTTTTTTTTCCAAATTTAAAATGCATAATAATAAATTATAATTTATTATTATTAATAAAATCAGTAGGAGAAAATGAGGATGATTCGAACCCCCACACACTGGGTACTTCCAAGCACACGGTCTAGACCACTACACCATGTCGCGGTGGATTCCATCTCATGTTTGACACCAAATGCATGACAGAACTGAGAAATTAGCTAAAGAATATGCCCTCGAAGAAGCTGGTGACCTTGGATTGCCAATAAGCAGCCTGAAAAATATAATACCCTAAAAACTTCAACAAAACTTTGTAGATCTAAGTAAAATCTATAAACCTGTTCCAACTATCATAATATTATCATATAAGAAGAGCCACATATATGTCATGTAAATGTGGTTGTGAAGGAATCATTGATTAGACCTTAATGTTGGAGGCCATAACATTCTCATTTACATTTACATTCTTGCAAAGCCACTAACACCCATAGCATTTTGGTGGGCATTATTATGATTTGTAATTCCTTTTTGAGATAGTTAAAACATTGGCTTTGAATTATTTCAGATAGTATATATTGAAATGAGCCTACTAAAGCTGAATAGAAGTATTTAAGAGCATCAATCTATAATGCACAGCTCATGGCTTTAGCTTTCTTGAATTTCCTATTTAGTCATAGTCTGTGCCAGAACTATCCTCTTGTTCATAATTGTACCTCCCTTCTGCCTTTAAGCATTTCTGTTTCATATATTCCATCATATTCTGTACTTATTTAGCCCTTAATTCCATTTCCTATTGTATCCTTGTATTCTTGTATAATTTCTCCTTTGATACAATATATTTTCTATTTGGTTTTGAACTCTTTAAACTCAATTGTTAGTTCGAAATGGTCACTGGCACCTACTGTTATTTGGAAATCTATCCTCTCTTTATCTGCCTCATTCTGGGCAAAGGTAATGTCCAACACTGAAGGAGGAGCACCTTTTCTGAACCCTAATAATCTCCTTGATGTTGCACTACAAAATCTCTCTTTGTGGTTTTGATTAGTTCAGTTTTCCAAAGTAATGAGTTGATTAATTCACCCATGACTAGAGCTTTACTCTTATTCTAATAGCCACATCTACCACACACGTTTTATGATTATACCAATAGTTACATTGCTGTTCTCATTCCTGAAGTGTTTTCCTATTATTTACTTGGAGGTTGTATATGACTGGTATCTTAGTTTTCTGGTTTCGTACTGTTACAATCCCTGTGATGTAGTCCTTGCCTTTATTGATGTATGGTACTGCAAGTTCTTTAACAAAAATTCATGCCTCCTTTATCACAAGACCTCAAACTGTTCTGTATATATCTTTCATCACTTTTTGATACTTCCAGAGAATTTTAGAGGTTTTGTCTCTGATGTCAGTACCTTGGGATCTTTGTTGCTCTTTACTGTATGTCATATTTTTTGTTTTATGTACAGTACCATCATTTGTGAACCAATTTTTTAAATAAACAATTAAACAGTATTCTCTCATTTGTTGGTAAATTTGGATGAGGTGGAAGGTGAGGAGAGGAGGGAGGGGAAAGAGAGAAAGGTTGGGAGGGTGAGATGTAGGGAGGGAAGGTAGGGAGGGAAGGTAGGGAGAGAAGGTAGGGAGAGAGAGAGAGAGGGAGAGAAAGGTAGGGAGGGAGCAAGAGAGAGAGAAAAAGAGGTAGGGAGGGATGGAGAGAAAGATAGTTAGGGAGGGAGAGAGAAAGGTAATGGCAGAGGGAGGAAGATGTAGAAAGGTAAAAACAAAAAGAGAAAAATTTATGAAGAGTGGGAAAATTGTAGGCAAGGGGAGGGAGAAAAAGGTACAGAGGAAGGGCAGGGGAGAGAGAAAGTTACATAGGGAGAAATTTAGAGAGGAAAGGAGGGAGAGAGAGAATGGTAGAAAGAGTGGGAGGGAGAGAGAATGGTAAGGAGGGAAAAAGAGAGAAAGTTACAATGAGCTGGAGAAATGTAGAGAGGTAGGGAGAGAAAGTGGTAGGGAGGGAAAGAGAATATAGTATTACAGAGTGAGAGAGAGAGGTTGGGAAAGAGAGGGAGGGAGATCAGAGAAAGAGGTAGGGAGGGATGAAGGGGGAGAGAAAGCGAGGGAGAGAGAGAGAGAGAGAAAGTTAAGGAGGGAGAGAGAGAGAGAAAATGGGAAGAAGGAAGAGAGCACAGTCCTTGCTCCACTGATTTTCCTTGTTCTCACATCAGATATAGACAAAGATACAAGTCATAGCTTAGTGTCATCTTTTCCAGATGATACAAAAATCCAATTGATACGTTTTAGTATATGATTGATGCTAAAAGATATTCATCTCTTTCCAGAGTAAACACATGTGATGGGTGATGTCGGCGAGGAAGAGCTTGAGGTTATACGAGGTATACTTGTGGAAGTACAGCTCTCTCAATTTTTTACAAGAATACGTGATGATCTTCAGGTAGGATAATCCTAAGCTCTTTCATATAAATACGATGGTGGTATATTGATACAAGACAATGCCGTGCCGTAGTGGTTATATCCTTAATTCTTCTGGGAAATTAGAAGTTTAGGCAGAATGTTGTTACCTTTTTCACATGTACAGTTTGCACTGTATTGTATTACTCTTTAATCAGGTATTATCTGTCAGTTTCAGTATTTATTTTAAGAATAAAATTTTAATGAAATTGACTTATATTGTACAGGACTGCTGATTCTTATTATGTTAATGCTAATTTTAAATGAATTTTTATTATAACTTATTTTTCTCTTTGAAGGTTACAAGATTAAATCACTTTGACTATGTTCACAATGAAGATTTGGAACGCATTGGTCTTGGGAAGCCTGCTGCTAGGCGTTTACTGGAAACTGTCAAGAAAAAAAGATCAGCAACATGGAGAAGAAACCTAGTGTCAAAAATTTTGCCATCTGGTAGTTCCACTTTGAATAAAAATAAATCTTTCACTGCAGCTGATGAATCACAAATATCAAGTCTGACATGCTTAATTCAGGAAAAGGTGAGAAATTGTCCTAGCTCAAGTTTTAATAATTTATTTAAATGGTACATATGTTAAACTTGGTTATCCAATGACATTGCTGTAGGTATTTTTTAAATTAGTGAAAAATCTTATGCTTTGTGCAATTTTAGACTTGCATTCCCTGCTATAAAGTGGTAGGAGAATTGTGCTGTGGGTTGAATTTTTGAAATGTTTATCCACAAAGGGCAGAATTTACTTAAAATCTGTAGCCTGGGTAAATTACTATCATGCTATCATTTAGAGAATGAGACCAGTGCAATATCAAAGACCATAAGAATAATTGACATAGGGAATTTTAATGGTAAAGTAGGAATGTGCTCTTAAGATAATGGGTATAAATGGCCTACCTTGTATGAAGGGGCTGGGAGAAAAACAATCTAGTGAGAGAGGGTGGGAGCCGACATGTGTTAACTCTTGAGCTACGTGTCACAACCAGCAATGTTTTGCTATTTATCCATAAGCTGTGCAACACGATCAGGGAAGTTTTAAAGTACACATACTGTAATAGAAAACTCCCTCTGGTACATGGGGCTCTCATCTGCTTCCTCTTACTCCTTTACCTCTCATCCTTTAAGCCTATAGTCTTCTATACCATTCATCCCTTTCCACCTTTCAAGCTTCTACCTCTCTCTTCTTTTCATTACTATTCATCACATTTTGATCGTTACAGTGATGGCTTAGCAGTGGTGAACAGTTAACATTGTTAAGTCCTCACTTGTCTTCATTAGATGGCTTAGGAGCTACCATGGGATATTTTGACGTCTTGATATTCATGGTTTGGCGAGTTAAAAAGTTACTGGATTAGTGATCCTTTTGGCGATTTGTTTTCGTATTTTAGAGATCTGTAGAGTTTAGGGAAGAATTACCAGAACTTGAGTACATAGTGAGATTTATTATTCAGATAATGCAAAATGTCTATAAATTTTGGAATGTATTTCTTGGTGTGATTTATGGGGGAAGGTCAGTCAAGTTTAGGTGAGGTGACCAGCAGGGCAAGCTTGATTGAGGTCCCAGAGAACACTCGGCAGCGTTCATAATGTATGGCAGATGTTTAGTGACAAGTGAAGTGGTGGTGTAGTGCAAGAGAATATTATTATTGTAGTATGTATTAAGAATAGTGCATAAAAATAATAATTCTAATTAAATTATTTTTTATGCAAGAGGCAATTTACATTATTTGTTATACAAGTGGCAATTTTAAGAATAGTTAATAATAGATAAGAATAATAATTTAGATAAGTATTTTTGGGTATATTCATTTTACTGTTAGCATTTTTCCATGATTTTAGCTTTATACTGTAAGCAATCCATCTCCGAATCACTGAACTGTAATTTTTATTAAATATCAGCTTATTTTATTCTCAAAATGCTCTTAGGAATATATTTTATATGCAGTATTAATAACAAGCACGTATTGTACATATTTTTGGACAGGATCTTGCTCAAGGACGCAAAATAGGCGATGGAAGTTTTGGTGTTGTCCGTATTGGTGAATGGACGACTTCCAGTGGCAAAGTGAAAGATGTGAGTTTTTCAACTTCAGTTTTTGGGAACTTGAAACTTTACATACCATTATGGTATTTATTATTTACATAATTCGCTTTATGAAATAGGATGTATCAAGCCCATTTTACTCCTATTATATTTCTGTATACCCAAATTTTATATACTGTATGAGCTCACTTATCCGAATTATATGGGAAGGACCCCCCTCCATCCCCCTGTCGGATAAGCCAGACCTGTGGATAAGCAGAATTTTTACAGGGGAAGTCCAAAAGTGAACATATTTGCAATTTTTTGTACCACAAGAAACATAATTTGAATTTCTACACACACACTATATTAAAAAAATACCCTGTATACCAGTACAGTACTGTAATTTAAAACTGAAATTTCAGCTTGCCTTGTGCTGTTTGTCTTCTTGACTGATGATGCATACGGTGCTGCACAGTAATGTATATCTTTAAATAAATAATTCTTCAAAATTTACATTACCAAACTAACACAACACTAATGTTACTGTATAGTACATTGGCTAGGTAAGGTCAGTTTTGACTGCCAGCTACTGAAGCTATTATATATTATTATAATATAATTATTGTTATATATTATTATAATTATTGTTATATATTATTACAATATTAATTACTATTTTATCTTTATAATATATTATCATTATAATATTTGAGTTGTGTGTGGTAGTCCCCGGAGGACTCGCAGTCCTTCCCCGGGAGGTTCTGCAGGGCCCTCGGCATGTCTACCAGTTTGTTGCAGGAGTAGAACTAGGGGCGGCCCTTCAGATTCTCGTCCTCATGCATGAGCTCGTGTCTCTGGCACCTTACAACCAACTGCTCCGGGTAGATGGGACTCAACGTCCTGGAAAGGCAGCTCTTTTAGGGGAAGGAAAACCCTGATCTCAAACCTCTGCTGCCTCGTGGCCATACCCACTTTTGGGACGAGCTTCAGGAATCGACCTCGAATAAAAATCCGGAGCTGGAACTCCTTAGAGAGTTCATTGTTGACTTCAACTTCGTACTGGCAGCTCCTGCGACGGGGCTGGAACCAAGTGTATTGGCGTTTGTCTTTCTTTTGGACAATTTCAGCAAGGTGGAGAGGGAAGACTTGCTGCATAGGGTAACAGCTTCTCCTCCATTTCGACCTATCCAGGCTTTACGCCTTGGAGAGGACACGCAAAAAATATTCTAAGTTATATATACAGTGAAGTTCTTTATGTTGGTTTAGGTAATTGCTATGTTCATCATAGGATGATGGGAGACCAGGAGCTGGAGTTCATTTGATTCCAAAATATTTTGTCACCTATGGTGACTTCTGGGAGCTACAGTACTGTATAGTATTTGAACCATATATGGGCAATGCTGGTATTCAAACATTTACACCAAGTGTAATCATCATACACATTAACAGTATAAAATTGATGAATATATACTGATGAGACAGCACTTTAAGGGCTACAGTGGAAATATTTCAACAATGATGATGATCAGAATTAATGGAGGCTTAATGGGGAAGTGAGTTTAAACACACTTCTCTGCATGAAGATTATAAATTGGGACTCCTGATATAATGGAGTACATATCTTATGGAATCCATTAACTGGTCACCAAGGTAACATAAGTGTCTAAATAATGAAATCAGCTCATTTGTGAATTTATTTACCCATTTTCATTACTTATGTACTTTTAACTTAGTGTGTGTTACTGTGTTCCAGGTAGCAGTAAAAATATTGAAACAGGATGTAATCAATGTGCCTGGGGCTCTTGATGACTTTATCCAGGAGGTTCAAGCCATGCACCAACTTTCACATCCTAATATAGTAAAGTAAGTACAGTAAAGGCAAAAACCAATATTATCCTTTTTCTCCTCCTTGGCTTCCTTTCTGCCACCATCTTTCCTTCTCCTCCCTTCCTCTTCTTACTCCCTCCCTCCCTCCCTCCCTTCTTTCCTTTGTATTACAAGTCGTCCTCTTCCTCATTTTGGGTAAACACCAGGTATACTGTATCCTGTGGGTCTCCCTCTCTTTTTCTTGTCAGCTTCTTGATGTATTGGCACACATTGTTTGTTTGTTTGGTGTGTCCACTAATTTTGCAGTGTTTTGTCACCCACTTAAGTGTACTTTGTTAACCAGTCTATTTCTATGTGATTAAAATCCCAGAGTGCTATAACTCTTGCTTTTGCTTCCCTTGTTCCTTTGGCTGCCTTTCTGATATCTTCAGATATGTACATTGATATCACAATTACATATCTCTCTCTTTCTTGGCCTTCCTGTATTTAGTGCGAGGGCTGTAAATAACCCCAACAACTATCTTCATATTCCCCACTGTTGCCATACCTTGTGTATAGTCCTACTAAGGTAGTTGGATAACACCTGAATCTGTTGCCTCAAAGCTCTAATGTTGTTGTATCAGTGGACTTTTCCTTCCCTGTCCTTTCCTTGCTTCTATACCAGGTATTCGCTTGGGAATATTGCATCGTCTGTTATTCTCATCAGTTTCATCTCCATAACTGATAGTATGAGGTATTTGAAGACTTTGTATTTGGTACAGACGACATTCCAGATTCATCTTCCTTTATAAGCTGAACTTTTTGTTAAAAGTTCACGTTTTGTGGACTTTTTCATTTTTGAGAACATGTTTTCTCTTGACTTCACCACTTGTTGAAGCCCTGAACAGCAGATTTCCTGCATTTCCTGATGAACTAGTGGCAGGATGCAATATATATTTACTAATATAAAATAGTGAGAGGGGAGGACTTTGCTGTGGGTAAACACAAAAGCACAACTGGGGCATGGGACTAGGTGCAGTGATCATGCCACAGCAACATAGTGGCTGACTACTAAACTATTGTACATAAGCCTCTCCTGAAGGTGCCTGGGGTTGGACTCACAAACAAATAGATGGAATAATTAGAAGATTGAGGTTCAGAAGAAGGGTCAGGAGGATAGTCAGATAAATGATGCTGCTCTATTTAAGTACAGGGTAATCCACTATTCCTGCTATATGTGAATGTCTGGCTAGACGAACTTGATGTACTGTATTGTATATACTGAACAAGTTAGGTGTCACTAGTATTGCAGCCCTTACTGCTGGCAGATGTACTACTAGTACTTTGTATTATTTACCAAAATTGTGATGCGAGTTGTCTTGATGCATTGTTGCAAGTTCAATATTGTTTTCAATAAAGTTTGATTTATTTTACAACAAATAACAAATTTTCTATATTAATAAATTCTCAGAAATGTTGAAAAATTTTACTGAAAAATATTCCCTTCATACAAGCACAGATATTGAAATACTGTAATGAATTCTTTGTTATTTGATTGTATTATTTTTCTTTTTTTCATCATATTTGGAATGTAGGCGGCCATCTAGTTTGTTTGTCATTATTGATGGGCTGTCACTTTTAATATCTCAACGAATTTATTAATTTAAATACTGTATGTGTTTTGTCAACAGGTTGTTTGGGATTGTACTTGGCAATCCTTTGATGATGGTAACTGAACTAGCTCCCCTCGGGTCCTTGTTGGATCACCTTCATAAACAACTTTGTCATGTATCTGTTACATGTAAGTATAGGTACAGTACTTTTTTTTTTGTATTTACCGGTAATTAATTTGTGGATCACTTGCGGAGTTGTTTGATGTTTCTTTTCTCTGTGAACTTTGCAATTGTTTGTTGTGCTTCTCTTATTGTTTGGATGATTCCTTTAGTGAGGGTGATAGTAAAGAATCCCCCTGTTCCCTGTGCCTCTTGTGAGAGGGCCAGGTTCTGGCTCTGGTCTCTGTTAGGCTATTAAGGACTCTGGGGGATGATGTGACTTACGTGTGGAGCTATCACTGTGTGGTAGGGAACTCCAAGGTACAACCAGAAACTGGCATTTCACTACATTCAATACTTTATTTTTTGCAGCTTTATGTGAGTACGCAGTACAAATCGCTAATGGTATGAAGTATTTAGAGAGTCGACGGTTCATTCATCGTGATCTCGCTGCCAGAAATGTACTCATGACATCTGTAGACAAGGTGAGCCAGTTTATATATTTATTTCTAATAAATATATAAGTACATGTATACTGTACTGCATAATCAATTCACTCACATGAAAGTGGTGACATTGTGGTCTGTTTAATTTTTGTACCGTTTTGATATGTAGGACTTTAACTGTTAATCCCCTAACTGTACATCTAAAATTATGTTGATATCCTGGTGTGTGTAAAGAGAATCTTTGTGTCATAAACCATTACTTACTGATATTGTACAAAATACAGTGGTACCTTGGAATACGAGTGTCCCTGTATACGAGTTTTTCGGAATACGAGCAGGATTTGCTTGGAAAATTTGCCTCGGAAGGCGAGGGTTGCCCCGGAACACGAGTCTGTTGATACACATACATGCCGACTAGCGCGTGGTAGCACGGCGATTGCACCTCAGTTTACCAGTGTCTCGCGCCCAGTGACTATCCCGCCTGAATTCTTCACAAGGATTTACAGTTTGTCATTTTTTTGGCCATTTGAACATAAAAGTTATTATATATCTCGCCATGGGTCTCAAGAAAGCCATTGCTAAGGTTCAATCTAAGAAAGTAGCTGTGAGTAGAGGCAGTAGAGGATGTCCCTTCTTGATTAAGAAAATGTGTGAAGTATGGGAAAAACTGCAAAGTTTTGTTGAAAAAACTCGCCCAGATAAAGCTGTAGCAGGCCGTTGCATTGACCTTTTAAATGACAATGTGATGTCTTACTATAGACAAGTGTTAAAATGTAGGGAAAGACAAGTGGTCTTTAGACAGATTCTTAGTAAGACAAGCAAGTCCTAGTGGAATGCAGGCAAAATGTGCCAGAGAGTGCACACCAGTGAAGTCCTCACTGCCTGATGTTATAGTAGAAGGGGACTCTCCTTCCAAACAGTAACACCTCTCCTCCTCCCTCCTCCTCACCATCTTCCATACACCAACAGCCGTCATCAGCAAGGGTAAGTAATAAGTTGAACATAGTTTTGTAGGTTTATTTAGATGAATTAGGTATAAAATTTAGTTTGAAGTGAGGTTTTTGGGTAGTCAAGAACGGATTAATTCATTTCCCATTGTTTCTTATGGGGAAATTAGCTTCGGATTACAAGTTTTTGGAATATGAGCTGTCTCCAAGAACGGATTAAACTCTTAAACCGAGGTACCACTGTACAAAAGAAAATTCTACACATTTTATGTCATATTTCATATGACATATGATGTCATATTTTGAGGGATAATTTTCAAGTTGACTAATTTGTAATTGATTTCTCATACTACCAACATCTAACAGGTAATGAAAGCTCTAGCAATTTGACATGGCATTACTGGTTTCTAGCATGAGCATCAACCAGTGCATGATTCAAAGCCAACTGTTGCTTTGCCCCACCTTTTAGCATTCATGGCTTTATGCCCATTTGAATGCCTTGTAATTGGTCCATCTAGTTTTTAGGGACCCAGAATTGGAGTGTTTTTGAATTCCACCTTGGTTTTCTCCATGTCTCCCCTTTTTCCTTTAGGTGTGCCCTACTTCCCCTCCTCCCCATCCTACTTCTGGCCCCAAAACATCTGAGGGTTTCAGAGTCAGGGCAGGTCTTAGCTTGGTGTGTGGATTGGCCTTCTCCGGTGGTGGGTCCTTCTTACTCTGGTGCAGAGGCACTTCAGCCAACTGGTCCTGCTGAGGGTTCAGTTTTCTTTCCAACTGCCTTCTTACTCTAGACCTTCTCCTTTGGAATCCGCTGTTTTTCCCCCAGACATTGGGCATGGACTCGGTCTGTCCCAGAGCCTTTTTGACAAGCAGCTGGGATTGAAGGGAGAGCCCAGTAAGGGTCCTTAGGTTTGTTTTGACCCCTCTCGGTCCCTAAATTACTGTATATGAAAATGTAGAATTCATCTAATTTATTTCCTTTCCTAACAATAAATCTTTCCAATTAAATTCATTAAAGAACTTGCTATGTTCCCTATAGTGTTCTTTCTTGAAATAAAGTTTTTCCACTATTTCCCTTTCTCTAATCTCTTCTAAATCTTGAGTGGAGGTTGGTACTGAATGTCAAATATCTTCTTCATTTCTGGTAAATTCCAAATCCAGCAATGATGTAGCATCACTGCCTCTCATTCTTGTGCTTACCCACCAGCTTCCTGCCACCAATAGATCCCTCCCATAAAACCAGCACTGAATGCAATTAAGGTCTTTTTCTTGTGGTTACTTTGGCACCCTGGACCCTCCTTTCCTTTTTGCATTGATGTTGGGTTTTTGCGATTCGGCAGCTGAAGAATAGCTGGGAGGTTCATCTGAACTGGTAGCTTACAGTGCTGCCACCTAGTGGTGGTCAGTTGCTACTAGTGGGAGAACAGCTTGACTATATATTATGACACGTTGTGGGATAATCAACTAAGGCGCGTCTGGGATCATCCCGTAGGTAGGTTCAAACCCTCATCATGGCCCTTGTGGATTTGTTCATTGGGTTACTTGTTTTCTGATTTTTTTTATTTACCTTGCTGTTACCTGTGGCTTTTTCCTTGGTTAGAATGATCTTGAATCTTCTGCTTATTACACCTCTGTGAGGTTTTGACCTTTGGTCTCTGGTAAGCTTTTAAAGACTCACAAGAGCCTAATATGATTTGAAATGGGTGGAGTTAACTAGGTGGTAAGCAACAGGGAGCCCCAAGAGATCCACTATAAAGAAGCATTTCATTGCATTTTTTTTATATACTTATCATGGTCCTCAGAGGCACAAGATCTTGAGTCACAGCACATTCCTTACACAGGTTGGCTAATAAACAGTTTTGTTGTAATAATCCCTTACAATACAGTATGTAGTATTCTTATTACTGGTACAGTACCTTGACTTTTCTGATATTTGCATGCATGCCTCATATTTAATCTGTGATATAAAGAGCAATCCCATCTCTCTCAATTCCTCAAGCTGCTTCAGCCACAGCAAGAACACATGTAGTAAAAAATTCTTTTACACATACGATTTCCAGTGCTTTTATAAATATTGTGATGTTTTTATTTTGCTTTTACAATTGCAGTATATATATTACTAAAACCAGTCTTAAACTTGAGTTTGTACAGGTTGGTTTAGCCTCATCTCTTGGTGATCTTGATACACTTTTTTTTCATAATGCTGGACCTTTTTATTTACTTCTAGATTTCCCGTTTACCTATTCTCTATAAATAAAAACTCGGAGTAAATTTGTTGTAACTACTGAACTGTAAACATCAGTTTCACATAGTTTAAGAATTATTACCATCGCTAGAAGCTGGTATGATTATTTCATTTAGGTCTATACAAATTTATTAGAAGAAGTACTGTATTGGTGGCTTTATAAAATATATAATTACTCTCTCTACTAAGTAACCAATGTAACCTGTTGTTTATAAATAAAATAGCCTCTTGTTTATAAATAAATTATTATTATTACTATTATTATTACTAATTATTATTATTATTATTATTATTAGATGAAGATTCACAATATCGTGGCTGAAAATGTTGACCAAACCGCACACTAGAATTAGAGAGATGGCGACGCTTTGGTCCGTCCTGGGCCATTGTCAAGTTGATTGTGTCGTCGTCTCTTCAATTTGTAGTGTGTGGTTTGGTGATCATTATTATTATTATTATTATTATTATTATTATTATTATTATTATTATTATTATTATTATTATTATTATTATTTATTACTACTACTCTTGTTAAATTTCGTTAGCTAAAGATTGGTGACTTTGGTCTTATGCGGGCATTACCGCAACAAGAGGACTGCTATGTGATGACTGAACAGAAGAAAGTACCATTCCCTTGGTGTGCTCCAGAATCTCTCAAATCTAAGCAGTTTTCACATGCATCAGGTTAGTGTCATGACTTTTTATTCACTGAACATTATTAAAAAAAGTTTCTATAGCAAAGCCGTTTGGGTTGTTAATAAGTTAAGGCACTTCCTTCAACAGCCTATTAAAGTTTTTAAACTTTAATAGGCTGTTTAATAAACTTTAAAGTTTCTATTAAAGGTTAAATCCTGATATTAAAAATCAAATACCCTAATCTGTTATTTGTTTTTAATAATGGCCAATAGATAAATTTGATAGTACAGTTATTAGAAGTGATAGGCATAATTCTTGTGAGAAATAGAACTTCATTGGATCTGCATTTTCATTCAATAATTTAAGGATATTTGTATACATTACTATGTTTATTAATTAATCTTTTATGTAATACAAAGCTTTAAAATAGTTTACTATAACAACTTTTAAGGAGTTTTAGGGAATGATTGTTTTTTAAATATATATACTGTATGACCATTTTGAAAATGTTGACGCTAGGATTTTCATGTGGGTAGACAACATAGAGGACACGGCAATCCTCTAGTCTGATATTAATAGTCTTTCAGTAGGTCACAGAAAATATGATGAGTAATGAAGGTAAGTTCCAGTTAGTGCACTATGATAAAGACGAAAATATGAAAACAGAAACCCACAGTTGTCTCATGTGTCATCATGCAGGGTTTTTTGGATTATGAGTGGAGCTAATGTGCTCATCATTCTAATATAGAAGAGCCCCTTTGCCAGTATTTGCTGTAGGTGAGATGGCTCCCATGTGAGGCTTATTTATGAACAAATTTATGCTGCTCTGCCTGCCATTGAAGTTCACCGATTTCTTACCCATATCTTTATAGGACTCTATAGGTCAGTTTATATTTGGTACCACCTTTTAGGGGGGTTGACATAAGGCAGATTTTTTATAGTTAGTGTTGGTAGTTTGGATTTCCTTTGATGTACGTCTCATTGGAACCTGTTCTGAGCTTGAGAACCTGTTTGTCCCAAGACCCTTCTAAGTGTCTGTTATACTAGCCAAGTAACTCCCAATCAGTACCCTTATTTGTTACTGCAAAGGCACTGTATTATCTAATATATATATTTATGATTTTGTAGCATCGGTATTCTATATATTTTTGCCAGACTTCACCATGATTCTGACAATGTGCAGAGGATCACCATACCTTCATGAGTGGCAGCATAAATTAGCTGAGAAAGTCTTTTTCACAAATTCAAATCATAATGTTTTGTGTCGCCCAGATGTGTGGATGTATGGAGT
Source organism: Procambarus clarkii (assembly GCF_040958095.1). Taxonomy (NCBI): domain Eukaryota; kingdom Metazoa; phylum Arthropoda; class Malacostraca; order Decapoda; family Cambaridae; genus Procambarus; species Procambarus clarkii. The sequence continues at coordinate 7,752,584 of NC_091198.1, forward strand.
GACGATGTGGGAAACGTTTACATTTGGAGAAGAACCTTGGGTTGGGTTAAATGGCCAGCAAATTTTAAAGAAAATTGATCAAGAAGGGGAACGTCTTTCCTGCCCACCAGCCTGTCCCAGTGATATGTATGACCTTCTTTTGCAGGTGAGTGAAAAATAGTACTGTACTTTCTCCATAATAAGAACAGTACTCTACTTGGATATTATACTGCATTTGAGAAACAGTTATGTCTATAACCAAAAGAAATGCCAATAGATGTTAGAATTCCATTGATTGTTATTTTTTTTAATGTTATGTTATTTTCATGATTACAAATAAATAAAGTGTAATGCATGCTCAGTAGTATGGACTAATTTGAACCAAAATTAGCTGGCCCATTTGAAAATTCTATTGCATGTGACTTTTGTTGAATTTTGCCTATACTGTATTTGTTTCTAACTCCTGTACTATATATTTTCTGGGAGAGCCCCCTCAGTAGCTCCCTGATGCTGCAACTTGGCAGTGACCAAGCTCTGGAGAAACACAACATGCCTCTAGACTCACGCATGTCTGTCGGGGACTAGGACCAGAATCTGTCCTACTTAAATAGGCAAAAGGGAGCATGGGGATAAAAAATCCCACAAACGTTGAGAAAACCCCCCACCAAAGGCAAAAGCACTCCAAAACAAGCAACTCCTGAGGAAAATATGTAAATACATATTTACATATGTAAAAATGTAACAATGCAAATATATATATTACCATAGCTAGACAACTGCCTCGATAGAGTTGCCCAGACTGTCTGTAATTACATAATAATCAGTATACATACGTAATTATAAGGGAATTTTATGCCATGATTACAGCATTGGCATAGTAAAATAATCATGAAATGATGGCAGGATATTTTCATGGGTTAAAGTACTGTACTGTAAACACCACTGCATTCATATACAGCTATTATATCCATATTAGCATCATTGCTGTGAATCCCAGACAGTAATAGTTTAAATCAATGTGCGATAACTGCATTACTTGGCGAATCAAAGTATGATAACTGAACTTCAAGGGTTAATTCTAGTACCTTGTTGCTTATTTCATCAATATTTGTGTATAATACTGTAACGTGTTAATTCTTATTTTGCAACATTCAGATGGAGCAACGCTGGCTCATACTGGCCTCTGGCCATTCTCTGTCAGTTCCAGTTCATTAGCTGCTTTGGCCCTTTTCACTTGATATGTATATATAAAAAATGAGCATTTCTCTCGTCCAAATTTCTGTTATTGTTTAGTGCTTTAGTCTTCCTAAAGTATTTTTCCATATCTTACCTTCTTTAGAAAGGTTCATTCTTATTGTTTACATTTCTCAATACTTCTCTGGCTTTATTTCCTTTAAAAAAGCACGTCTTTTATTTTCTAAGGATGGCATTTTTTTATTGTCATTCAGTATTTTTGTAATTCTCAAGTAGTCGGTTTAATTTTCCATTCTGCTTATTCCGTAAACATTCCTCATAATTTCAGTGATTATCTTTTCTTCTTATTTGTTTCTATATCCATGATATTATGTTTTTTCTTGGCTACAGAAAATTATTTCTGATTCTTTCATGTGATTTTTTTGCAGTCTGTGACTATTCTCTGTTGACTTCCTCACCGTATCTCTGATATCAACATTCATATTGATTTCCCAAACCGCCATCATCATCTGGTCTATTGCCCTTTTGTCTTCGGTTATTTGTGTATAGCTGCATTTCATTCTAGATTTATAATCTTCCAGCTCATGTACTGATTTTATTTTCTCGTTCATTCTCCCTATTGCAATATTTTCCTTGCTTCACTTCCCATTAATAAGTTCTTTCTTCTGAACTTTTATTGTAGCTACAGTAGGTACCTTTCAGTGCCATTTTTTTTTTTTTTTAGTTTTTAGTTAGCTCCTCAATTATTACATCTTGGCAAACAATTCTTTTCTCCAAATTCACCTGCGCTTATTATTTTGTTTTCATGTTATTTGGCTTTCACTCAAAATGCTGGCATCACAAAAACCCTCATATTCTGTCATTTCTATGCTTCTTTAGCTCTGCATCCTCCTGCAATTGGCATACCTCCTCAACAGATTGCTGCTTCAAGGACACTGACTCATCCATGGAATGATTTGGCTGCCCAACAGGAACAACTCTCTTTTGTCTGCAAATTTTTTGTCTTTTCTACCAATTATGTCCTACTGAATGACGTTAATGGGACATCACTAACATACTCTCAAATTCCTGCACCTTCGTCATTAGGTAAGATCTGGGCTGCAATCAGGAGATTTCTGATAAGCTTTCTGCAGGGGTGTGCTAATGAATCAGTCAGCTGGTGTGTTTGGGTGGGTTGGCTAGTGTGTGTTATAGTGGGCTTGGGGGTAGGTGTACCCATTTGGGGAGGGGTGTGTCTATGGGTATGATCGAGCTGTTAAGTTTGGCTGTGCAAGGGCAATGTCCATATGTGGTTAAGCTGGTGGATGGGTAGTCGCTCATGGGTGGGCTTGGGGTTATCTGTTTAACAGTGTAAGTACAGTGTAACCTTGCTAGTATGGACTAATTGGGAACGTTTCACCAAGAATTCTAGTTCTCTGATTATTTTTCAGTATTGGCAAGTCTGATTTTCTTACCCAAATTGTACATATAAACAACAAAATTTTATATAATTTTTTTTAAATATACTGAAAGGTAAAATGGTTAAAGAAAAAAACAAGAATATGGGAAATGGGATTTTGGGCTAGCCCCCCTCTTAGTAGTTTCTTTTAAGTCATCGCTAGCATGTTTAGGATATTGTGAAAGCACGAGGCTGCTGGTTACTATCTAGGAGTACTGGGGACAACAAGGACCTTTTCAAAACATTTTGGCTTCCTTCATTAGGGTGAGAACATCATTGTGATCAGAGATCAAACAACTACCAAGGTGACGCTCCTTGAAAAGACTGAGAGGCACATCAATACACTCAATCTTCCTTCAACTAATATTTGGCAACACCGATTGCTAAACTAAACTCTGAACACAGCAGTCGCCCACTAGACTAACCATGGGAGGTTGCCACAGTCATCTCTCCTTGCTTGTATGTGAATACTGTACATATAGTGTTCCTTACTGAAATTTCTGCCTCTAATTAGATACATTAACTGGGCACCGTATGGCCTTATTTGTTCACTTTGATGTCAAATATAGTTGAACTATTGCTTGTCACCAGGGATCCGTGGCCTTCTGTTTCTGGGGGTAGGGGGGATGGGGGGGGGGGAGTGATATTTGACTTGAATCCTTTGAGTGTGGTGGTGCCTTTCCCTCTGTCTTGATATCAGGCACTGAACTCGGCTCTTCCCTGGGGTCTTCATATTGAGCTTCCAAGACTGGAAGGAGCCTGAGGTGGGTTCTTGGATTCCTTTCAGCCTGTTAGACCTCTGCTTCCCTCTATAGAGGGATTTGATCCACTCTGTTGGGGGGTTTTCCTTATCTTCCTTTACTTTTGAACTTTTTTTCTTGGCTGCTTCTTCCCAGGTTTGCTTCTGGGGTCCCATTCAGTGTCCATGGTTGTGTTATGTTCTGGAGGATTCAGTTTTTGGTTAGGTCAGTTTTGCAGTTCCAAAACCATACTTCCCAGGGTCTTTGATCAGGTCTGCTTCCTCAAGTACTACACATTACGGTACATGAGTTTGCGGATGTTTGGCAGGCTTTTCAGGATGTTCCGCTTCTTCAGGCTTCTTTCTTTGGCTTCAATCTGACTGCTTCCCTGGTGATTCCTTTGCTGAACTGTGATGGGGGGAAGGGGTCACCTCCTTCCTCCTGATTTACTGCTGAACTTCTCATTATGCTCGACTTCTAGCTTCTCATGGCTTGATTTCCCTCACATATCACTTACAGGGTGTTTGTCATAGAGGGACCCACATTCTCATGGATGGTTTATCTTGTTTCCTTCCCATTTCCATAGAGTAGACCATTGACAAAGTGACCTTCCATTTTCTTTGATATTTTGTGTTTCCTTCAGGTGGTGGCTGGCTCAGCCTTGGTATCTGGCTCTTCTGACCCGATTTTTGTCATCATCTGTCTCATGCTGTCACCTCTTGTCACTCAGCTTTGATGGAGCTGCCCTTATTGGTGTACGGTGTCACTTCTTCCTCAGTACTGTTTCGCCTGTTGTCTTGGGCTTTTTCATCTCTGTTCAGTTCATGGTCCTCCTGAACCATCTTTATCTTCCAAGAGAGGTGTTGGGGTTTCTTTCCTCCTCTGTTTTTGTTCCTCGAGTCTGGGTTCCCATTCTTGAGGCTCTGTTTTTATTGACTATATTTTATCAAAAGGTTTGTGGCCTTTCAGCGCCTGACTGAGGGTCTGAGGATGTTGGATCCTCAAGCTCCTGTTGGTGACCAGCTGCAACTAGGGGGTTCAATCTAATTACTGAGTGAATCTTTTGTAGAGTTATTTACTTTTTGGGTGCTTGCTTTGGTGAGGGTGATCATAACACTTCCCTGCTCCCTGTGCTTCTGTGAAGCAGCAAGTTCTGGTTCTGGTCCTCAGTCGGCCATTCAGGACTCCTCACGCTGATGTGATTCAGTAGGGGGGTAATGTGAGTAATTTTCAGATCTGCAAAACTATTAATGAACTGGCATGCTTTTTTTTTCAGTGCTGGTCGCATGATCCCAATGAACGGCCAACTTTCTCCCAGATATATGAACATGTTGCAGCCATTATGCCTCATGTTATGAAAGCTATGCAGCCTTGGGATGAAGAAGGCAGATTGAAGGTGGAAGTGGATGATCTTATTGTAGTTATTGATGGCAGGTGAGGCTGAACACTTCTTGTTCTAGTTTAGATGTCTACAGTAAAGATTTTCCTATGTTCTTTATTTTTTATTTTTTATTTTGAAGCATTTGTACTTTTCCATCAGTTTTAATGCAATATCTTTGTAATTCCCTTCATATTGACTGTGTACTTAAACATTTATGATGGTAAAACAAAGGTTCTTTTTTGATATTGGCCATTATTGGCCATTAGTTATTTGTATAACTGTTTGAATTTATTATTGAGGTTTTTATGTCCATGGGAGTCTAACCCAACAAGTTTTAGTCCATTTTCTGGAATTTGAGAAATACAGTAAATCCTCACTAACGACCCTCGTTCTAATGCATTCCTTGGTCTGAACAAATTGTATTGAGTACAAATTGTTCAATGGAGCATATATATGTTTAAGTGAGGATTGCTCATCCAAGCTATTGCGGAGGCCGCACGTCAGGAGGTGGCTATATCATCATCCACGATCCATATCCCAAATTGTTCGCAAATGATCGCTCTGTCCTATGAACAGCCAAAATTCAATCACTTTATAATGCTGCTTTATTATGTGTGAATAGTGTTTGTTACCCTAAAGGAATCTTAGCACCTTGGTGGTCTGGCCTCTGCGGGTTCCTGAAGGTAACCTTTTCGAGCTTCCTGCACCACTCGCGAACCACTCGATAAGTTTTTTTTTTTTTAATAATTTTTCTCGGTTATTTGTTGTTTATAGCTTTAAATTTGGTGTCAAAATGTTTGCAAATAATTTGTCTAGAGAATAGATGCAAAAATGAAAGTGTATTTATAAATACACTTGTGCAGTATGTGTGTATTTATAGATACACAAATACAACTCCTTAAAAGGGAGCAGTAGAAGCAGTGAGTGATATACATGGGATCCTTGAACTCATTGGGGATTTTCTGGCCCTGCAGGAGAATAGTAACCCAACATGAAGCCCAGGCACTGGGATGCTACGCCAGACCTATATGATCGTATAGGCTGTTAATGACTAAGGCCATGCCCCCACTTTTTTTCCCACAGGAGAGGAAAGAGGGGGCATAGACTTAGTCCACATGTAGATCACCAACACATCCAATTCTGGGTCCCTAAACACCATAGGGGCTAACTCTGGGGCACCCAACCGATCATAATGCTGTGAACACCTTAGTCTAGCAAGAGTAGCTCTCGAAGCAGCAGTTGCCTAAATGGCAATTTTGCAACTGCAAATACAAGGAAAGGCAAATACAAGAAACAACAAGAGAAAAAAGACCTGGTAGTAGACATAATCCCAACACTAACAACAGATGATCATGTGAACAGGATAACATCAGCAGCATATGAGAAGTTAACAAACATAAGAATGTTGTTTAAGAATCTAAATAAAGAGGCTTTCAAGTCCCTAAACACTGCCTATGAGACTATTACTTGGGTGTGCAGCTGCAGCATGGAATCCACACCTTGTGAAGCATAAACAGAAACTTGAGAAAGTTCAGAGGTTTGCAACTAATTAGTACTAGAATTGAGAGACCTCAGCTATGAGGATAAATTGAGAGAACTTGGCCTCACATCTTTAGAGAGACGAATTGAAGGAGATATGATAACTATATACAAGATCTTGAGCAGGAATAGCCAAAGTGGATGAAGGAAGGCTATTTAAATGAAAAAGAGGTAGGACAAGGGTTAGAAAAGCTATAAGGAAGTTTTTGTTCCCAGTACGGGTTGTCGGCAAGTGGAATTCATTGAAGGAAGAAGTAGTTGAAGTCACTTCCATCCACAACTTTGAAAAGAAATATGCTGAAAATGTTAATGTGGAGAGAAGTAATTATTGGGCCAGGTATAAATGGTTAGGAGGCGAGGCATAAAGAGCTGAATCTCATTCCCCTGCAGCCAATGATAGATAAGCAGTAATAGGTAAGCAAATGCATTTATTTTTCCATATTATAATTTAATTTTCTGATTTTAGATTTTCCAGTATGCTTAAATTGATAAAGCGCTTTTATTTTCTTAAATCATGTTTATAGGTTTTTATTGTTATTGTAATTAACTTGTCTCATTACAGTATATTTAACACTTTTTCATAAAAGTGTAAAGAATTATTGGAGGCAGAATTAGGATTAGAATTTCAGTCACATTCTTCCATAAATAAAGTGTTCCAGAAAGTAAGAGTCCAAAATGTATCTATACAGTACTAGCACTGTTTACTTTTATTGCTTGTGCTGCATGTAAATTTAAGTATTAATTTTACAGTTCTGAAAATTACTGGTGGAAAGGTCAGAACCAGAGAACCTTTGAGGTAGGGGATTTTGCACGCTGCATTGCTGATCCCCAGAGACGTTTAGCAAATCAAGACATAAGCACACCTCTCCAGAACTCTTTCATTCATACAGGTATCTATATATATTTTCCAAAGTTTATGTTCGGTGCTTCAAAAGATTAATATATTGCGCAGTGAAAGAAAAGTTTAATTCTCTTGCTGAAACATTATCAGGTACGAGACTGATGGAAGAAGTATGATTACAGGTTAATGGCATGTAAGGATAAAATACAAGTAAGTATAGTTAAGTTGCTAAAATCCTAATGCTTCGATTTGAGGGAATTTATATTTTTTGGTAACCAGTGTGCAGGATATCTCCTACTCAAGTAATCTCACTTTCCTTTACTTAATACAATTTTTTGGCTGACTCCTCAGTAGCTTCCCAGTGCATTAGGCTCTGGTGCTACAGAGACTACCTTAATGCTACCAGGACTCTGGACTTGCACTGGTTAAATGAACACAAACAATATACTGTACATGGATCAAGGGATTCACTAAAGCTAGCTCGTGGTTCGCTAGTACCGATCGTCGCCAACAGGCACCCCGAGCCCACCTGCAACTGGCTCCCCTGGTCAGTTCTGTTGATGTTTTGGAGAAAGGTTCTCCATCGGCTCCATTGGGAGCCGGTCGGCCAAGCGGACAGCACGCTGGATTTGTGATCCTATGGTCCCGGGTTCAATCCCGGGCGCCGGCGAGAAACAATGGGCAGAGTTTCTTTCACCCTATGTCCCTGTTACCTAGCAGTAAAATAGGCACCTGGGTGTTAGTCAGCTGTCACGGGCTGCTTCCTGGGGATGGAGGCCCGGTCGAGGACCGGGCCGCGGGGACACTAAAGCCCCGAAATCATCTCAAGATAATCTCAAGATATCCATAACATTGAGAATTCTCCAGTAGTGCTCCAGTCCTCCAGCTCTGGAGGATTGGGGCATTCATCATTATTGGAGCTCTACTAACACCTTAAAATGTAAAATAGTAAATAGTGACAGCATTCTTGATGTGCTGCATATAGGTTTTACTTTGTGCTTCTTTGAAGTTAGTGATGAGGTGCACTGCATTGTATTTACTTGAAAACTGTTGAGATTTCTTTGTGCACTATTAATCCAAATTTGATATTAAAATTCTCCAACAATGTTGGATATTTGTCCACATATTGTGGGAGATCTATCAAGTAGCATACAAAGCTGCTCACTTTGTGGACATACATCATCTGCCTTGGAAACAGAAAGTGTAAATTTCTCTATAGTGAAGATGTGCATAGACAATATTGATGACATTTCCTAAGGTTGTTGACATATTTGGTCAATACCTGTCATTTGTGCAGGAGAGATCTAGCTTGTTTTGTAATAAATTTACAATTTATTATGTAATAAAATTCATCTTCAAAATTCTTGATTTCAAGAATGATTTATGCTAGGGAAATTGAAGTGTTCTCTGCAATTAATACCATAATTCACTGACAATTTCACAGTTCGTTTATATTTAATCCTACTGTCACTCAAACTTAACCTTTCCCACATGTTCGCATATCCTTGTGAATATTGTATTGTTATTACTGTGTTTCCACTGTATATCAACTGAGCTTGTTACTTTAGAATTGTATTAATCCCTGCTATTATTGATACTATGGCTCCTTCCGTTGAAGTTAACTCTAACTGGAGAAGGAATTTCTGTAGTCCTTCTATTTCTGTAACTTCTGTTTGCTTCTCTCTCTCCACTTAAAATGCAAGCTTCTAATTCACTAGTTAAGGTAAAAAAAATATTTTGTTTTTCTTATTGTGGTTCAGGCATAAGTGATGTTTGTTAATGTAAAATTTCAATCAGGGAATTAAAATTAAATCTTCTTCCGACCATATTCTGTTTTATATCTAAAATAATTTAAATGGAAAATAAGTATTTGCAATATTGTATAAATTTCTTCTTTCATAATTATATTAATTCTGTTAATTTTGTCCTTATAGGTCATGGAGGAATAAGGGGAAAAACGTGGGGTAGTCCAGCCTTTATTGATGATATGTATCTCAGGAACCCTATGGAGCCCCCAGATAAACTTGGGAAGCCCATGTCACCTCGAAGAGTCAGTAAGTACAATAAATACTAGTATTTAATGTCCTTACCACGCTATGTTATTAAAGCACATAATAACCCCATGCAATGAACACTGTTATTCTGTAGTTGGGACTCTTACTGGACCATAATTTTTACAGACAAGAAAGAGTTTTGATCAAATGATTTTTGTTGTAGCTGGGTTCCTCTGTACTTAAATTCAGCAATCAAGTTGATTATATTTTGTAGTTATAGACTCTACAAATGATACAAGTATTTATTTTTGGTGAGACCATTAACTGAACATAAAAAAATAGAAATAAAATTGACAAAATCAAGCCTATTCAAGGATAGGAAATGAGAAAAATGGTTTGATATGTTTGCGAGAGATGGAAATTTAACTGAGCTCAGAAAATGTAATGGGCGATTATTATAGATATTCCATTTAACCAAATGCTTTGGTAACAACAAACTGGAAGTATTGGTCAGTAATGCATTACAAATAAGACTGCATCTTTTTACAGAATACCAGTCCCTGCGGCTTAAGCAAAGTCATCGGCGGCAGTTTAACTACAACCGTTTAGTAAATGAGAAGTGGCCAGATGATGTACCAAGAGCACATACTCTGAAGTCTCAGAAAAAAAATTATGGAAAGTTAGTATATTGAGGAAATTGATGACAAGAGAAAGTTGAAAATATAACCTAATTCATATAGTATTTTTTAAGCACAAATTTTATTCAATTTCCTCTAAAGAATTCATCTATTTTAAAATATTCGTTTACATTTCATATTTTATGTCATGTTTGCAAGTACATTAATATAATATGAAACTAATCACCATTTATTAATCAAATCCTCATTTTAGAAATACAGTGCCTATTTTATTAAATCTATGTGAACATTCTTGTGGGCATTTTACTATCACACTTCATCTGAGTAAAATATTTATCTACAGAGATGAGCCTTTGATAGATCTGTCAGAGGCTGGCCGACAGAGGTCACATTCTGTTACAGATCTACGAGCTAGCGACTCTTCAGAAGTCACTAGTCAGTTAAGGGGTAGTGTGTCCTCCCTCATTGACTTGCCAGTGCCAACCGCCTTTCCAGTGTATGGAAATATAAACCCTGGTGAGTTTGGCTCGTTATGTGTGTGATTACAAATTTTGTTCAGGTATTATCTTTAGTTGGCAATTGGTATAGTATATTATAGGTATTTTGACATTCCCATAATAAGTGCATGAAAACCACAGCAAGTCAGTAGTGTTACTACTCTGCCTGTTAATAGTGTTCATTTATTTACAGGCAGATTTATTTATTGTTCATTTAAACTGTACGTCAAAACTGTATTAATACTTTAATAGTAGTTCTTTAATGTTGTATGTATCAATGTTTGTGATGCAATTACTTGGTGATTGATGTACAGTACTGTATTTAAACATTGCCTATATCAATTTCCTAACTTAAAATCCATGTCAATACATTTTGTTTATGCTGTATTTATCCTTTACTTGACAGACCAACTCTGTACATTACACTGAAGAACTCATATAAATAATGTCAACTCTTGGTTTTATGCACAGATGCACTCCAAAAACCCTGCATACAGTCTAATTGCATTCATTTACTTTAAGGAACTTATGGAAGAAGCAAAATCTTTCTAAATACAGTATTACTAATTTTATTTTTTAAATATGAAAATAATGTACTGTATATACAGTAATATTGTAGTTTATTTTATTACTAGATCTGAGAAGCCTTTAATATTTTGCTGCCTGAAATGAGTCATCCACATGTAATGTACATGTGTTGAGAGGCTATAGTAGTTTTTTTCTATGTAAACTGTGACCTTTGCTTCTTTCAACATGATACTGAAGTGAGCTGCAGAGTTAACACAAATGATTAAATTTAAATCAGGAAACCTTGTGCTGATTGATCATAAGTCAGCCCCCAGCCTCCTTTCTCTCTGTTGAGGGGGGGGAGTCAGATTCTCTTCCTGGTCCTTGGTAGATGCTTGTGACTCAAAAGGTCCTGGTGTAGTATTAAGTTTAGGAGCTAACCAGGTGGATAGCTTGGGAAGCCGCTGAATGGACCCAATAGAAAGGGACTTTTCGGTACATCAGTACTGTATTTTTGCTAAAGGTGATACTATATATCTGACTTCTGGTGATTGATGCCTGGTTTGTCTGACTGAGGGTTCATCATACTCGTCTTGTCACTGTGGTGAGGTGTTCTATGTGTGTGCGCCACATGGACTGTTTGGGTAGACACTTTGTAAATCCTGTTTCCCTGGTCACTTATTCTAAAGTTCATTTGTCTGAAGTCTAATTTTCTTTCCAATGGTCAAAGTTGTTATTATTTAATGACAGTTTTGCTAGTATAGTACTGCATCATGCTTAAACCCCCTTGGAATGTTAAGGATCATTTTTAATACAAGTTTCTTTGCAGTAATTGGTGACCAAGATCAACCTACATACGAAAATGTAAGCAGTACGTCACTTAATGTTGCCTCTGGAATGGCCCAGCAACCTCTTAGAGTACCTATCCGTCCCTGCCCAAGCCCACCCATCCACCAACTACAAAAAAAGCAACAAAATATGCCTCAAACTCATAACCAACAAAGTAGCCATCTAGAAAATAGACTCCAGAATTGTGTTAATTATGAAGAAGATTTACAGTCTCAAAATATTGGAAGTCATGAACACCCAGAACAGTATCGGCATCATCGGCAAGCCCCACCTGTACCCACTATCTATTCAAATTCTTTTGGGGATTCTGAAGATTATTGTGATAATTATGATGATTTTGATGACTCGGAGTGGGATGATGATGTAGTATGTGTGGATGATGACACACATTCAGCAGAGAACAATATAGCCATTGGATCACTTGACCAGTGCCCAAGCAGTGATAATGTGTGCTATACTAACGATAAAAATAGTGAAAAGAATGATCGAACTGTTAATGAGATGAGTAATTGCAGTAGAAATTATTCTAACACAAGCGAAGCGTCTGACCCATTTGACACATCTCATGTCAGATGTTACGACGAGCCACCATTTGAGTCTCCAGATAATAGTTGCAGCACTAATAACTCTCCTTGCCAAAGTGTATTACGAGGCTCATTGTCTGATACTCCAATGGTGAACATGTCTGCCAATATTTCTCCATTATCAGAGAGCCAACCTGACTCCTTGACAAATAATTCTCTACTAGATAATTCAGTGCTTAGTTCTTCACCAAGTAGAGTCACACTAAGTCAGTCTCCTGTTATAGAGAGTTTGCCCACGTGTACCTCAAAAGCTTCAGTGCCTTTATCAGTTTGTCCAAGCTCAAATTCTATTGGTATTTCATCTACAGTGGGAATGTCCCATAACTTACAAGCAGTAAAATCACTCCATAATTCTTTCCCAAGTAGTTCATCTCAGTCAGGCAACATGACTGTTTCAACACAAGTCTTTCCATTGATAAGTAACAATCTGAGCTCACCAAGTTCCCATTTGGTTCAGGGCATTCAAGAAAGTAGTTGTATGAAAGATTTGAATGCACAAATTAGTAATATGTGGATCAGTTCCATTTCTCAGTCGCCTCCAAGTTCAAACTTGTTACCAATCTCTCTCACACAAGGAACATTATCACCACGGGTTGAACAAAGTCACACTTCCACTTCATTTGCATCACCGCCGTCCTCAATGTGGATTAATCAGCAAATGTTGCATAGTAACCAGGGTAGACAGGCAGCATTTCCTCACACTTCTACTACCAGAGAGTCTTTGTTATACCCTACCCAGATATCCACATTGCCTTCAGTATCAACGCATAATGCTCAACTTGCTCTCCCAGCACCATTAACTCCAACTACAGCCACACTACCAAGACTCGATCCTGCTTTCATTGCTGAGTTAGAAAAATCACTTGGAAAAGATCAGGCCTCAGCAAACACCTTTACTGGTAAAGACAAAAAAGTTAACAATTCTTCAAGAAATTCTGTTACTTCAAGTTTTACTGCATCTTGCCAAAGTGATAGACAACAGTCATCTCAGAATATCCAAGTGCCAGCTCTGCTCCCTCTACAACAAACACCTGTATCAAGACAAACAAGTTTAGCAGTTGCAGTCACGTCTGTGAATGAGTGTCAGAACAAATTTAAACCACATACCAGTGTTCAGTTACAACCAGTTAGCAACAACAGTGCCTTCTCTGATTTAGATGTTCTTACTTCATCAAAAACATTAGGTGTGTTGCCTCAGCAGATAGTAGACACTGGGCAGTTTTTCCCCAAAACTGCTCATGTACGACCATTCATTCAATACTCTCCAACTTCAACATCCAACCAAAGAAGCATCACTGCTGGAAGCCTGGGGAACCATTCTCAGGTACCAGGTACTACAGGAAGCCTCATCCAACAGAGCAGTACAATTTCTACAGCTTCGGTACACACACCATCCTCGGGTAAACCACTAGGTGAGGTCAGAAATATTGATGAAAGATGGTCAAGTCAGTTTGGAGATCTGAGAACCTCAAGTGCAGTTTCCAGTTTAAGTAGCATATCCCCCAGTTTCCAGATGAGTTATAGCAGCCAACCACCTCAGCAGCAGGTGCAATTTACCCAGAAAAGTTCAGCCACCTCTGTTTCTTCTGTGCACCCATGGTGCGAATCAGCAACATCAAAGTTACCAGCATCAACAACAACAACAACAACAACAAAGTGGACTTACACTCCAGAGCTCTGTGCTACAACCGACAGTTGTTCTTAGTCCACAGCTGACTGTTAACTACAACCAGGTTAGTGATTTATATTGGTGCCTATTATTAATTAATAATTACTTAAAAAATGGTAAGTAATTTAAGCAATTTATATAATTATTTAGAGGTAAGGTGGCATGTGAGTGTGTAATGGCATGCGAGTGGGCTTTAATAGTAAACAAAATTTTCCTTACCACTTGCTCCACTTCAAATTAACACTTGAAGAGAAGATATCACCATGTGTTAGTCCAGTGAAATTCTGCTATCATATGACAATTTAAGTTTTCTTTCAATATATGAATATTGATGTTACTCAAATGGATCCAGTTGATCAATATTGTGTGCCAGCTGTCATGGAAAACAACAAAATAATTTGAAGAGTCAGACGTTCTTCAGCTCCTGGTCTCCCATCATCATATGATCATAGCACTTTCCTAGGCCAACATAATGCTGTTACTGTATAAAATTACTACTTTTCTGTGGAGAGCCCCGTCAGCTCCCTGGAGCTATCGGACTGATATTAGCTATATTAGTCTGGGGCTTCAGTCGATTGGAGTTCTGCCTACCGGGGACCATGAGCAAGAACCTGGACCCCCCCCCTCTTCTCAGAGAGGTGCAGGGAGCAATGGCCCAAGGAAACCCCACTGTTTTTGGGAGTAATCCCTCTACCATTGACCGGGGTTAGGCAACCAGAAAGATAGGCATCCCAAAACAACCACCACCTGATAGAAAATTGCAACCTAAGACCAAACAGAGACTCAGATTACCCCCCCCCCCCCCCAAAAAAAAAAAAAAAAAAAAAGGAAACAAGCAAACGTCAAACAGCCCGGCGTGCTGCTTGTTCACACAGCTTCCCCCCCCCCCTTCCCCGGAGAGGGAGGAGGGAACCCCGGATTCCCGTGCCCTCAGCCCACTCCTCAGTTCAAAGACTGAAGCCCACTGGGGCGGTTGTCGACTCTGGCCTCAGTTTCCTGCCAGGAATTTGTGCCCTTGTGGTGTTGCCTGCTGAGTGTTAGCAGCTTTCCAGAGGGGATCTTGGGTTGTTGATGCTTGCTTGGTCGGGCCGTGGGTGCATCATGTGTTATGTATGATTGCGGCTTGAGGTTATCTTGAGATGATTTCGGGGCTTTTTTTAGTGTCCCTGTGGCCCGGTCCTCGACCAGGACCTCCACCCCCCAGGAAGCAGCCCGTGACAGCTGACTAACACCCAGGTACCTATTTTACTGCTAGGTAACAGGGGCATAGGGTGAAAGAAACTCTGCCCATTGTTTCTCGCCAGCGCCTGGGATCGAACCCAGGACCACAGGATCACAAGTCCAGCGTGCTGTCCGCTCGGCCGATCGGCTCCCCATTACCTGCGCTCCACGGTCTCTGTACCCGGAGATGGTTGACCCAGTCTTCCTTGTTCCCTGTTCCAGGACTCGGGGTCTCTCAGGTTGTCCTCTGGGTTAATCGGTCCAACCAGCCTGTGGTCTATCCTCGTGCCCTGTGATGTTCATAAGTTTGGTGCTTTACCTGCCATCTTTGGTGACATGTTTTGGGCAGCCATATGGGTACGGGGATTTTAGAGGTTGAACTGGGTCCTGGCATCCCTGTTGCCTGGTCACCGCTGGTCACCGTTTCTGGCCCTAGTGGGGACGGTGTATCTTTAGGTTGCAGGCTGCAGCCTATTGTCTCAACTTCGAGTTGAGGTGCGAGTGGCGGCCGCCTCCTGGGTTAGTCCCTCTTTTCCTTATCTTTGGTTAGGTAGCTCTGGGGAGCTGTAGGGGCTCCCCCACAGAAAACCCGCGTTGAATGTAATGAAACGGCATTTTCTGGGTGAACTCCCAGAGGCTCCCCAACACCCTCCCTCCCTCCCTCCCTCCCTCTGGTCAGCGGTTTTTGTGTGTTTCTTGATGCTCAGACTTTGAACTGATAGCTGGAGCAGCCGGCACATGGGAGGGGGGGCTGTGCGGACGATTAATGAGACGGCGTTGGTGATGTTTGCTTGTTTGCTTGTTTTAGTTTGGGAGTTCTGCCTCCGTTTGGCTTTTAGGTAGCAATTTTTACCATGTGGGGTTTGTTTTGTTACGCCTACCTTTCTGGGTGCCAACCCCGGTCGATGGCAGACATGGAATGTTTCCAAACACATGGGGGTTTCCATAGGCCATTGCTCCCCTAGTGCCTTTGATGAGGGCCAGGTTCTGGCTCAGGGCCCCAGGTAGGCAAAAGATGTCCAATCGACTGATGCCATGGTCTAATACATACATATCAGCCCAGTAAGCTCCGGGGAGCTTCCGGAACTCACCCAGAAAATAGTGTTTCATTACATTCAATCCCTTTTTTTTTATTGACCCAGCTCCTCTTCACTTTCCTCACTAATTTCTTCATGTTCTGCACAGGATATTCTGCAAGCTGGTTTAGTACCTATCAGTATAGCCATACTTCATGCACATACTGTATATGTAACTCCACACACACACACTCATATTCACATGCATGTACACAACATTCATATGACTCAAATTAAAATACAGTGTGACAGACAAATTCTTAGTGAAATACACTATAGTGCTCACTCCACCAATCTGTCCTTGGTAAACCGGCCCAACTCTTCTGAAAAAATATACATATTTCATATGGTTTCAAAGATTTTACTATTCCTGGATTTAGTAATAAATATAAATTAAAATAACTTATTCAAATGTGGAAAGTATTTATTTCATTGAATATCTGATAAAAATAGTATAATAGTTGGTTTATAACTTTTCTTGGGAGGAGCTTCTCTGGAGGCTCACTGGTGTTTATCTACCTGGATACTTCCACCCAATTTAATCCATGCCAGAGCCCTCTTAAGTCATATAACCCTACTGAGGGACCAGAGGCAAACAACCTGGCTGCCTTTAACAAGACACAGGGAATTTCTTTGGGGGAAATTTTCTTCACCAAAGGGTTGGGTAAAGATGGGGAAGAAAGAAGGATGGGGGTTGAAATTCTGGAAGGGAATGGAAAGTGAGGAGGATGGAAAGTTTGGTTTCCTGTCCACCTTAGATTGGATCACTGTGATTGGTAGTGATGTCGTTGGTGAGTTGAGTTCTTGTTAGTTGACAGGTGGTATGGTCTCTTAGGGGAGTGATGGTAAGGCATTTTTGCTTTGTTTAGGTGTTGTGCTTCATTTTTCTTGTGTTCAGCTGTTCACCCTTCTTTGCTGTCTGAGATTGACTCCTCATTATTATGGAGCTGGTGAGTGAGTAATAAACTAGATCAATGATTTCCAGGTCAAGTATGTCAGTATTGCAGGCTAGGTGAACTGGCTCTGCTTCGATGACCCATCTGATGGGTCAGCCTTTTTGATTTGCACTCATTCCATGATACCCCTGCCCCTCCCCCTACCTCCAGGTTGGTCAATTTGTCATTAGGTTGTTCATCAGCTCCAAAACCGACTAGGGCAGCTGGCCGAGAGTTGGGACCAGACCACATAGTGATGGTAATTGGTAATAATGAGTTTTGAGCTAGCTTGAATAAATCGCTTGTTCTGGGTGAATCATATGTGGAATTGTTTGACAGTTTCAAGGTTTTATTTTCTATGAACCCTCAAGTTGTCTGTAAAACTCTGCCGACATTCTGGAAGCTGTTTCTGCTAGGATGGCAGAAATCACCCCAGCAAGTTTCTGCAAGTTTCAGCAAAACCACCCCCTGTGTCTTACTTCCTGTGTCTCTTGAGGGAAGAAAGTGGGGCTAGGTTCTGGCTCTGGGGCCCTGGGACCAGATTAACGAAGCAGTTATGCAAGCACTTACGAACCTGTCCATCTTTTCTCAATCTTTGGCGACTTTGTTTACAGCTATTAAACAGTTAATGGGCTCCGAAGCACCAGGAGGCTGTTTATAACAATAACAACAGTTGAATGTCAAGTTTTCATGCTTGTAAACTGGTTAATAAATGTAACCAAAGTCGTCAAAGATTGAGGAAAGATCTACATGTTCGTAAGTGCTTGCGTAACTGCTTCGTGAATCTGGCCCCTGGTAAGCCAAATAGAACTTCCATGGCTGATGTGATCTTTTAGTATGGAGTGATCTCAGCACAATAGCTTAAGGGAGCCACCAGGGTTCCTCCAGCAAAAGGCATTACATTACAATCCATGCTGGGTTGTTAAAGGCTTTTTCTTTGTTGGCCCTTGCTTCCAGTTGTACGGTGCAGGATCTTCATGCTCTTCTCCAAAAGTGTGGATTTTGGTTTTCGACCCTCTTGGGTGATTTCTTCGTCTGCAGCCTACTTGTTTTCTGGCCGAGTAGCTAGTTGGCTTCTGATGGTCCTATAGTTATTACTTCTTGATTCATTGATTACTTATCCTTATCCTTGTTTCTTTGTTTCAAGGCTTGTTTGTCTTGGGTTGTCAACAATGTTGTACACTGTAACCAGCATTCAGTCTATCCTCGGGCCCGTGAGGATATTGACATTCATTAGTTTGCAGCTTGCGCCACTGTCCTCTAATATGTCGTGTGTTGATTTCTGGGCTCGGGTTTTGGAGGTCTACTTGAGTCCTGCAACCCGTTCTCGCAAATTTAATAAGTCAATATTGACTTATTAAATATGTGCATAGGTGACATACTTAACATAATAGATACCCTTAAAAAGATTCATAGAAAACACCGACCTTACCTAACCTTGTTAGTATCTTAAGATAAGCATCTTATTGCTTCGTAATTACAATTATTACCTAACCTATAATAGGTATAGGTTAAGTAATAATTGTAATTACGAAGCAATAAGATGCTTATCTTAAGATACTAACAAGGTTAGGTAAGGTCGGTGTTTTCTATGAATCTTTTTAGGGGTATCTATTATGTTTAGTATATCACCTATGCATGTAGTTAATAAGTCAATATTGACTTTACGAATTTGCGAGAACGGGTCAAGTCCTGACAGCTTGTTACCTGGTCTCTTACAGGCTTGTGTTTTCCTTGGTAGGGTTCCAATTCTGGACTACACCTTCAAGAGGTTGATCTTTGAAAATAGGACACATTTTCCCCTGGTGTGTCCTGTTTTCTGTAGTTAGCCACTGAGAACCACTGTTTAGTCTTTCTAGAAAACCAGCATTGAATGTAATGAAACACCTATTTCTAAGTATCCACCGAGGCCTTGATGGATCACAAGACCTAACAGATGTGTTGGTTGGCTTCTGTTCTGTTCATTATTGAGGGTTGTTGATAGGAGCTAGCAGCTGCTGCAACCTAACTGCTGAGTAGATAGTTTGTGAAGTACTGTAATTTGTTGCATTTTATTTACCTTCTGTGAATCTTGCAGTTGTCTGTTTTGTTTGCTTCCTTCTGATTTTGGTAGTTTGATTCTTCACTGAGAATGATCATGATTTCCCCTGCTCTCCATGCCTCATTGAGGAAGTCAAACTTTGGCCTTCTCATTCCCAGTTGGTTATTAATGACTTGTAAGGGCTGATGTGACTTTATAAGTGTGAATCTATCTCAGGCTCAGGCCATCAACAGGGAGCCACTGAGTCCTCCTCCCAGAAAGAGGCACTTCATTACATTCAGTTCATTTTTTTTTATAGTTGGGTAGCATTTAGTTAAAATAAGCTAAAGAATAAAATTCCTGTTGTGACCTATGACACTTTATATGATACTGTACTGCATTTTTTTTAAAAGCCTGCTTGATTCATCTTTAACCTATTTGCTTGCATCTTACTGTGTCTTCTTTCCAACACTTGGGTCCTGGCTTGCAGATGGTGTGTGGTGGTGGGAGCAGTAGTAGGGGTGATGTTGCCTCTGGGGCAGAGGTTCTAGTTTGCCGTGTTGCTGCTGTTGTGCCCGGGACTTCTGAGGCTGCTGCTCGCCAGGCACTGCACATAGCCAGTGGTGATTACCAGGGTGCTGTGCGCTTCCTCAAGATTGAGAAGCTTTACAGGTCAGGTTAACAGCTTGGCAAGTGCTTGCTTTTGTAATTAGATGCTTATACTGTTTTGATGCCCTTAGTGAAACTTAAAAATCTATTTTGGCTCTTATTTTATATTTTTAGAAGTATTTTTATATATTTATATATATATGAGGTGTTCCCATATTACATCTTGAACCTTCTAGTGGTAGTTAGAAAGAACTGGTCCCATATATTGGTTAAATACATTTACTAGTAGGATTGTAATTTTTTAAGTAAAATTTTGAAGACATTTCAAGACACTCTTTTAAACATTGTCAAGGAATTATGGGTTGATTCATACAGGAATGTAAATTTCTGAAACAACCCAGTTGTAATATGACATGATACAGTGTAGGTATACCCTATTCAGGCATCTCCTGAAAGGATATCTTATAGTTTTCATTAAAATTTATTTACAAAATTTAGCCATGTTCGTGTGATTCCTAGATAATACTCTTGTGTAGCAACTTGTATAATTAAAGAATTATATATGGTGATGCAAGGAAAATCTATAATGTATACAGACCATATAGTGCCTAGTAAGTTAACCTACTGCCACAATATCCTGGCTATTATAACTGTGGGAGCACTGATATATATTGAACATTTTGTTAAATTATTTGTGCTAAATCTGGTATTGCATGCAGACCTTTTTCAATTGTCATATTATGGCTATACATCTTGACTCATTTATCTGTGACTTTTAAAAGCTCTGTCTTAGTAAACCTCTGAAGAATTACAATTTAAATGATGTTTAAATTGTGAGTGATGTCAAATTTGTGGGATAGATGTGAGCATGTAGATGGGATGACTTGGACGAAAGAGGAATAGCTTTGTTTGTATAGTACATAATAGACAGCATTTATATTTTTCAGTATATTTGCTGTATCAAAAATACATCTAATTTCTAAAGAAAGAAATCTTATGATTATGAGTAATGTTCAGTACAACTTTAGTTTACCTTTTCATTATATATTGTAGGCCTACCTAAAGAAACTGAAAGATAAGTTGTGTATTTTATATAATTTTTCATACTTATTTTATTTTATATTGTATTATAAGAGCTCAGTAATTCTGGCAACCCTAATTTCCTAGTTATCCGAGTTCATGATTTAGCTTCATACTCTCGACTCGAATAAAACTATGGCTTGCCATGAAAGTTCCCTAGTAATTGCCCTGCTCTCTGGATCTCTGTGAGGGGGCCAGGTTCTGGCTCTGGTCCCAAGTAGGCTAAACAGAACTCTGCAGCTGATGTGACCTAGTAGTTGGGAGCCATCTTAGCGAGATAACTTCAAGGAGCCACCAGGGCTCGCCCAGAAAGAGGTGTTTCATTTCATTCAATGCTGGTTTTTTATTTTTTGGACATTCCCGGTAAACAATTTAATTAACTGGAGTGACTGGCTAACTTAAATGGAGGAGGGCAGTGCTTTGCACACCTGAATTTATTAACAAAATATTGTTTACTGCCTATACTCACGATCATTAATTTCCAAACATTTTGATACCTAGATCAGTGTTCTAACCCTTGAAATACATTTACAAACTGAAAATTAATATACCAGTAAGCATGTTACTTTTTATGGAGCAAGTGACCAAAAGGGATGGTTCACTTTGGACAAAAATGTATGCACCACCATAATGAAAGTGTTAAACAAATCCTTCACGTCATTGTCTTTATTGCTTGGTCATCCTTCATCATAAGGGGTGAAAGTTATTATTATTATACTGTATATTGCATATGTGTAAAATATATATTGTTGGCCAAGACAAATTTCTGTAAATTGCTTTTCTTACTTCAGATTGGGCATGGCAAGTAAGGATGAGTGCGAGTACATCTTAGAAGCCAACAGCTGGGAATTAGAGCGTTCAGCATCAGCTCTTCTTGATAAATATGCCTAAAGTTTCTCTTATGTGGTATTGTTTGTTACCCTAGTTATCACATGAATGAAACAAACTACATAATTTATCACTATATGAACAAAAAATAGCTCTAACAATCAATGGATTACATGTATTCCATGTGGTAAGCTTTGATATGCTGATGATTATATAATGATAATAAGAGAAACCTTTCTTTTATAGGGGATAAATTATTGTTCATTTAGCATTTATAACAACTTATCATTATTTCATTCATATATACTACTTAGACTTATCATCTTAACTCAGTAGCTACATATATTTAGTTTAAAAAATGTATTTAATTTTAGTTATAATTTGATAACAAATTAGTAAGTTTTGTTCTGCTGAGCATCGATTTACCAAGGAAAGGTTCATCCAGTTGTGATTTTCTTTTTCCCTGGGAATAATTAAAAATATGAAGTATCTTCATTCTTTAATCAGTGTTTGTGATTAGTTACCATTAGTTTCTAATTTCAGACCTGGTTTTTCATACACAATTGTTTTATGTTAAGAGGGAAACTTTTATATAGAAAGGAAGAATAGATCTGTACTGACAGTTATTTCATTGATATATATGAAACGACAAACACGATACAGAATGATCTGATTGTATTCCTAACTACTTGTGTTGACATTTGGAAAGGACCTGGGCTAGAGAATTATAGCTTAAGGTACCCAGTGAAAATCTGAATATAAAACGGTGCATTTAGTTTTAGTTGGTCTAATAATAAATCGTGGTATTTTAAGTAAGTTATGAATAACTTATTTTTATTGAAGACTTAAATTATTATAATTTCTTATTGATTTGAGCTGTGATTTTCAATTCAAGTGGTGTAGTCACACAATTATGCTGTAATGGGTGACTTGTTTTGAAGTTTAACTGTATCAGATTTTGCCTGAGCTATGATGAGCTGCCATCATGCTCAGTTCCATATATGTATTTGATTGTGCATATGGTTATCTAGTAGCATTTGCAGACTCAAGCTCCATTTCCTGGGTTTCATATTTCTACTTATCTTGACTCCTTATTTTTGTTGTTGTGTATACTTAAGATGTTATGGAGTTAACCCTGACTCTCCTCTTCTTAATCATTCCACTTAGCCTCACAAAAAAGTCTCTATATCCCTAGGTTATGGTCCACCTGCAAATCAAGCCTATAGTCATGTCCTATAATTTTGGGGAGGCTTATTCTTTTCTATCTTGATCAGTGTCCTTAAGTAGCTTTTGCTTCTTAGTCATATGTCCTTTGATTTTTTCAACATACTTTAATCCCAATAATTTCAAGATTACTCATGTGGTAAACCTATTATATTTTTTTTTTGTGGGGTGATCCGACATAGTATACTGTATCCTGTAGGCTACTTTAATATTCACCAGAATGAGAAAATCAGTAGGAGTTATGAGGATGATTCAAACCTCAAGGTCTAAGGTGTTTGCTTGGGCATACCCAGTGTGCAAGTTCGAATCCTTGTGAGTCCTACTGATTTTCTGATTGATACATCGTGTGATTATTTTGTGCATTCACCAGAATAGTATAAACATTTCATGGGATTCTGTTAGAACCTCTGGTGATAGGCTTGAAGTTGTCAACTCCCAGATCTCTTTCCTTCTCTAACACAGGAAGATACACCCTTTCACTATGTGTTGCTCTTATGACTAATTTTCCATGAAACATTTTATTATTACCATGTATTGACTTGGGAGAAAACTAGTAGTTCACTTATCAAACCAGTTCTGTGACTTTTTTCAGCTTTCCTGGAATATCATACAATACTTGGAGTGTGCCTATTTAAGCATATACACTTGCAGATGTAAGGTAACTAATTTCAAATCTTCATCATCACAAATTTGTCTTTATTATTTTTATGGTATATTCAAGTCTATCCATATGTATATATTTCCAGTTTCCCCCCTCCAACCACCTTCCTGTGCTCTCTCTTTATATATATACATATATCTCTATCTCTCTCTATATCTCTTATCTCTCTATCTCTCATCTCTCTCTCTCTCTTATCTCTTTCATGCAAGTTAAACCACAAGAAAAAGGATGAAATTCAAAGTTTTTTTTATTTTATTTGTTCAATAACTGACACCTGTGCGTATGTACATGTTCCCTCCCTCACACACCTGCACACGTATGAATACAATGCATGTTGACACATAATGAAGGTGTAATTAACAAAGGTGTAATTATTGCACATTCACAGAGATTTTATTCACATAATACTCTTTTTATCTTCATTTGGGTCTTACTGTGAATTATTTTGTTATAAATACTTTTCCATGAAGTAGGTTTTTATACACATTCAATAGAAATGAAGGAATGAGTTCTGAGTGAACTCAAATGAGTGTTTGACAATACAATAAGGTAATAATAATGTAGCTAAATCTTGTTTGCATATTTGTCAGGTTTATATATTTCATATCCAGATACATTTATCTCTACATAAATACTGTATGTCAGTTTGTGCCTTGTTGCCTTTTTCTGCATTCCGAGCAAGATGGTGCCTGCAGAAGTTTTTTTTAGTGCACTATCATCTGGCTACCAAGTATAGTACTTCATATATTCACACCCAGCCAGGTAGGCGATTACAAATCTGAGATTTCTATTTACAAGTTTAATCATCAAATACATTTGTCTTAATTTTATGTAAGACCTGGGAAGTAGTACTTTATAATGAATATACTAAAGTAGATGCAGTAATTTTAATATATAACAGGGTAAATTAAAGCCTGGAAAGAGAATAGAAAAAATCTTCATGCAGTGGATAAAACTATAATAAGATCCAATCTTGATTAATGCATTGGAAGGAGACTAATGGTGTCTTAATAACACAATATTTTTGTAAGTAATTTGACCATTAGATGCTTTTGATATCTATTACTAAATTTGATAACATTGAATGACTAACATCTACAAACTTAAGGAACAACTTGAATACACAGATGTCTAGTGATCTCATAACTGTGATGGGTGAGATTCCATAAATTAATGTCCTTTTCTTGTGCTACTTTTGCAAAACCATCAGAACTTAACACAAATGTTGTAAAATCTTTATAGCCACACACAAGCATTTTTCATTTTGGTATACCTTTCTTTAAGGTTTGACCCAAAGAAGAAAGACCAGATCATTTTCTTATGTGGTGGTGTGGCTTATCATTAATATGTAGTCTAATTGATAAAATGAATGTACGAATGAGATTTGTTTTTTCTTTACTATCTATATTATAGTCTACTTTGCCTGGGCCCCTTCTCCCTATAAAGGAAGGAAAAGGGGGTAATGATAATGTATGTATATATACACTTATTATTTAATATACCATTAAGTACATAACCAAATCATACATGAATACTTGCAATATATTTTAGAAACCATCGCTGGGTAATTCTTAACATAACTAGAAGATAATAAGATAATTTGAACATTTTATTCTGAAATAAGACTGTGAAAGGTTGTTAGACAATAGAGAAAGGACAAGCATAATTATACTTAAGTCTTGGGTTTGATGACCACTGCCCAGGACAAATTAAGGGGTTAACATTCTGGTAAGGGTCAGCATCACATTGTAACGTAAGCCAGGACCAAACACAAAATGTGTTACTATATTCACATGAAATATATTTAAAAAAATAATCTTACACAGTGAAGATCTTTGTTGGGAGGTAAACTCTGGAGTCATATGATGATGGAAGACCAGGAGTTGGAGGACATTTAAATCAAAATTATTTTGTGGTCTCTTATTACTACTGGGACAGACCATTGATGGACTAGAACTGAAGGGGTAACATTGTATTCAAACATTTAACATTTAAACAAAATGTAAATCTTCATATGATGAATGCAATTTACTAGACAACATAACAATCACACTTTGAAAGTTAATGGAACAGATCTGGAGCTGTCAGAACTGCTTCCTCCCACACTTTGTAAAATATGTAGATTTTTCCAGAAGATTTCAAATTATGCCTTCCCAGTGTTCTTTCAAGCCATAGTCTCCTCTCACGATAAAGTCTGCTGAGTCTTTTGCCTTCTTTTGATACTAAACTGCTGCTATATAAACCACTTATGAGCAGACTGATCCAATGCTATATGCTTTGAGTTCTTGAACATTTTTCACTGAACTCTTACCACCACTTTTCTCTCACTTGTACTCGCCTAATTGTGCTTGTGGGATTAAACTTCAGCTCTTTGGTCCTGTCTCTCGGCTGTCAACTGGTGTACACGTTCCCAAGTGTATTCGGCTCTTATCATGTCTACATATGAAACAGTGTATGGTGTTTGCCTCCACTACATCACTCCCTAGTGCATTCCATTAGTTAACTACTGACACAACAAATTCTTCGTAATGTCTCTAGCTCATTTGGGTACTCGGTAGCCACCTGCCAGTCCTTGTGTGAGTACCAACCGTGATCTACCCTATCAATTCCCAAGAGAATTTTGTGTGTTAATTATGCCTCCCTTAACTCTTCTGTCTTCCAGCGCCGTGAGCTTCAACTTTCGTCATAATTCATACCTCGTAGTTCTGGAACTAGTCTGGTGGCATACCTTTGAATTCTCTCCAACTTCGTCGTATGCTTGACTAGGTATAGACTTCACACTGGAGCTGCATATTCCAGGAATGTTCAGACATATGTTGTATACAAAATTCTAAAGGAATCCTTACACGAATTTCTAAAGGCAGTTTTGATGTTAGCCATGGGAGGTCTCAAAATAATTTAGTCTGATGTAATTCAACTCCTGGTCTCTTAATTCATATGATGATAATGTACAGTGAAAATCCATGTTGATCCAGGTACGTGCTAAGATTATTTTGGTAAATTTTTTGTGGGGAGCCTCTTTGGCTCCCTAGAGCTATTGGACTGATATACGATATTAGTCTGGGGCATCAGTTAATTGGAGTTCAGCCTACTGGGGACCTCAAGCCAGAACTTGGCTCCCTCAGAGAGGTACATGGAGCAATGGCCTATGGAAATCCCCATGTGGTAAGGAGCATTCCATGTCTGCCATTGACTGGGGTTAGGCACCCAGAAAGGTAGCACACCCAAATATCTGAGGGTTTCGGAGTCAGGGCTGGGTTTAGTTGGTGATGAGGCTCGGGCGGCTTCGGGGGCTGCCCCATTCAAGTTGGAGACGGAGGCATTCGAGCCTGTTCCTCCTGCTGAGGCTTCTGGGTCTTACCAGCAGATCCCTTCCTTTGCTGCCTTTTCCCTGGACTCTGCCTTTTCTTCAGGGGTAAAGCGCATGGATAATGACTCTGCCCCAGGGCCTGGTTTGGAGGCTTCCAGGGCTGGGGAGGAGTTGACCTGGTGGGCTTGCCCCCCACCTTTTGATATCGCTTGGATTTTGGTTCCTTCTTTGTGCAATTTGTTGTTGCAGGGAGAGTGGTTTTCTTACCACCTCCTCTGCACGAGTATGATTTGGGGTGGGCTCCTCCCTAGGTTCGGTTCCGGGTTCCCTTGAGTTCCTCAGCTCCTTCCTTCTGAAGGTTTTCTGCTTCTTGCGTCCTGCCTAAGGAGGTGCAGAAGGCTCTTGCGGGTTACCTCCTGTATAACCCGGATTTTGCCTCTGTGATGGATCCGTTTTCATTTGAGTACGATTCTTCTTCCCCGTATTGGGTGCGTTATGAAGTTCCGGTGTCATCCTGGCTTGCAGACTGCCGTTTCTTTTCGCAGGGAGCGTGAAATGGGTTTTGTTCAATTGACCCGTGTGCTTCCTCGGGATGTTGGCCATGTTCAGCTGCATGTGCAATTTCCCACTCTTTCAGCCTCCTTGGCAGCTGAGGACTTGTGCACTAGTGGGAATTTGGTATCGGTCTTGCACTTCTTCTTCCATTCTCGAGTTGTCCTCGGACTGGTTTGAGGTGGATTTTGAGGCATTGAGTGCTGGGTCTTCATCTGGGGCGCTAGCCTCGGCTGCTCGGGTGTCAGCCGCGCTGTTGAAGCTGTGCTGATACTCCGAGAGGCAGTCTCTCTGTTATTTGCCTATCGCCTCGCATTCCGTCAGGCCGTGCTTGCTCACTCCTTGGACTCTGCTTGGACCCCTGACTCTTAGGTTTTCGTCTCCTTTTTGTCTGTCGCTGTTTGGCAGAGTCTGCTGTCACGCAGTTTCTGCAGGAAGCCTCGTCTAGTTATTGTTCTATGTCGGATTTGTTGCCTATTTGTGGTGGCCATTCTAGGGTTTCTCGGAAGGTCATACCAGGTCTCTGGTTGAGGTGAGCCTTTGGTGCCAGTTTGAGACGGCACCTCCTTCGGAGCTGGTGTCATCTGGTCGGCGTGCTGCTTGGTGGTTGGCTTCACGTAAGGGTCGTTGCCTCTTTCGCGGTTCGCTCAGTTGACGGGGCGTTGGGGGGAGGCTCGCGCTGTAAGTTCATGCGTTGTCCCACAATTTGTGGGTGTTTTGGTCATATCCTCCTGCCTGTGGTGGCGTTGGGCAGCTGCTCCTCCTTTGAGGGGTTCAGGGGTGGCCGGGCAGGCTTCTTTCCCTTCACTCCGTCGGGTCATCTTGGAGCCTGGTCGGGGAAATGACCCCGTTCCTCAGGTGGGTCGCCTTCCTGTTTTCAGTACCAAAACGGAACTGTGCAGATCTGAGGTTCATTCTGGACTTCTCCCATCTGAACCCCTGGATTCCTTGCCCCTCCTTTTGGATGACCACTGTCCCAAGTCCTGCTTCTTTCGGAGCTGGGTTCTTGGATGGTGTGTCTGGACCTCCAGGACGTGTATTGGCATGTCCCAATTCATCTGTAGTTCAGGGACTGATTAGGTTTTGTTGTGGCACGGCAGGCTTACCCCCTTTTGTTGCCTTCCCTTCAGATTGAATCTGGAACCTTGTGTATTCATGCATCTTACCCGGGTCATGGTGACCCGTCTGCATCTGTTAGGGGTTTGGGTTCTGGCCTACCTCGACAACTGGTTGGTGTGGGCTGCCAGCCGGTCTTTTTGCCAAGGGTGTGGTTCTTTCCCAGATGATCGGATTTGGGTTCCTGGTGAACTGGTGGAAGTCCCATCTGATTCCATCCCAGGTTCAGGCCTGGCTGGGATTTGTGTGGGACTCTCGGACCGCTTCCATGTCTCCCACTAGCGGTGTTGCTGCAGTTCACATCTGGTGAGTGTCTTAACGTCCTGGCGGACGGCCTGTCTCAGTTCATTCCCCTGTCCACAGAATGAAAGGTCAACGCCGACTCCTTCCATTGGTTCTGCCAGTTGTACGAGCTCCCGGAGGTGGACTGCTTCAAGTCGGCATGGTCTCAGCGTCTCTCGATTTATAGGGCTTCCTGCCCCGACTGCGGAGCCGTTAAGGTGGGGTTACCTATACCTCTTCCTCCCCAGGTCCAGCTGTTGCTTCGGGTCCTGGCTAGTTTGGAGACTTACCACAGGAGAGTCGTCCTGGTGGCTCCTTGGTGGCCGGCTCAGCCTTGATTTCAGGTGCTGCTTGCTCGGTGTTTGAACCCTGGGCGTTTTCCATGGCTCCACCTCTTTCAGCAAATCGGACTGGTCCAGTACGTGGCTGGTTTGATTTACTCCACTTTTCGCGTCTAGTCTTTTTGACGCGGGTATATCACCACGTGCATGGTTATCAGGTGGCTTCGTTAATGGTGTCCCTCCTGCGAGCTTCATCTTGGCGACAGTATGAAGTTTCCTGACATTCTTTTTGCCATTTTCTCTCTTTTTCGTAGGTTGTCTTCAATTTCTGATCGAGTTCTTTTGTCCTCTCTCTCTTGGCTTTTTCAGGACTGTCATTTGATGCCTAATACTGTCACTTCTTATCGTGTGGTGCTGGTGGAGCCTCTTCAGCTTGCGTTCGGGAGTGGATGTCACTTTGGCCCCCGTTTTGCAACCTTTCTCGTGCTTTGTTTCACCTCCGGCCTTCTCGTGTGCCGCCTGAGCCATCCTGATCCTTGGACCAGGTGCTCTCTCTTCTCTCTCCTCGTTTGTTTGTGGTGGCCCCTTCGGTTCAAGATTGTTTTTCCAAGGCTCTGTTTCTGCTGGCATTGGCCTCAAGGGGGTCGGGCTGGTGAGCTTCATGCTCTCCTCTGGCACAGATTTTTCTGCTCTTTCGGTCCTAGTGGTTAGTTTGTTCGTTTGCAGCCGTCTCCTCCTTTTCTGGTGAAGAATGAGACGGCGGCCTTCCGGAAGAGTCCCTGGGTCATTGATGTTTGGTTGGTCAGGCTGGGGATGCATCATGTGTTGTCCTGTTGCTGCTCTTCGCCGTTATCTGTGCGCCTCGGCTCCTGTGGCCGGGGGACGCACTTTGGGTTGATCCGGTTTCCCTTGTTCCCAGTTCCAGGGTCTCACAGGTCATCTGCAGGGTTATTAAGTCTAGCCAGCCTGTGGTCTACCTTCGTGCCCATGACGTTCGTATGTTTGCTGCTTTGGCTGCCGTGTCTTGAGCTGATATTCAGGCGCAGGGTTTTGGAGGTCGAACAGGGTTCTGTCCACCCGTTATCTGGTCAATTTTCCTGGTTCCAGTCATTTGTGTGTGGCTTTGGGTTGCAGGTTGTAGCCAGTTCTCTCGACTGAGTTGATGTACGTGTGGCGTCCACCTCCAGGGTAAGTCCCTCTTTTACTGTACTTGTCTTTGGTTAAGTAGCTTCAGGGAGCTGAAGGGGCTTCCCACAGAAAACCAGTGTTGAATGTATTGTAATGAAACGCTAGGTGAACCCCGGAGGCTCCCTAGCATCCTCCCTCCCTCCCTCCGGTCGGTGGTTCCATTTTGCTTTTGATGCCCAGCCTCCGAACTGGAGGTATGAGTAGGCGGCGCAGTGGGGGTCCTGGGCTTTCCCTCCCAGGGAGGGGAGGGCTGCGCAGATAAGTGGCATGGCGGCGGTGTATGATGTTTGCTTGTTTCTTTAGAATTTGGGGGAGTTCTGCCTCTGTTCAATCATCGGTTTCAACTTCTTGGCAAGTGGGGTCTGCTTTGTTATGCCTGTCTTTCCGGGTGCCTAACCCCGGTTGATGGCAGACACGGAATGCTCCCAACCACATAAGGGTTTCCATAGGGAATTGCTCCCTGTACCTCTCTGAGGGGGACTAAGTTCTGGCTCATGGTCCCTGGTAGGATGAATTCCAATTGACTGATGCCCCTGACTAATATATCGTATATCAGTCTGATAGCTCCAGTGAGACTCTGAGGCTCATCCAAAAAATGGAGTTTCATTACATTCAATGCTGGTTTTTTACCTCAACATAAATATACTGTATCTCATTTGGATTATTTTTGAAAATGAACAAAATTTGTTCTTTGGTCCCTGCTCCCATCACACTGCTATGCTGGTGAATGCCAGAAGGAATTTTGATCACTGCCCAAGCCAAATTAAGTTTAGATAAACTACTTTGTGCATTTTCAAACATTTTAATGCAGATCTACTGGTTCATAAAGAACAAATATATTAATGTACAGTACTAAGAGTACCATATTAATGGGTACAATGGTTGAGTAGTTATTTGACAATCCAATGGTCTCAAGTTCAGATCTCCTCCAAAACTTGTTTTCTAATTTGGTTTTAATTAGTCTTAATAAAACAGTTTCATTCCCACCTTGTCATTAAAACTACATTTCATATATCCAGCCAAATGTGGAAATTGTTTTCTTATCTCAGTCTTGTAAAAGTGCATTTTTTCACCTGTGTTATAAATGTCTGACTGTTCTTGCTTGGACCTAGTCTGATAAAAAAGGAATCTCATTAATTATTATTGATGGATGTAAAGCTTTAAAAGTTTGGAGATGAAGCTGTCAGTGTGTTTTATATATACAGTACTTTGTTCCAAATGTAAAGAAGGCAATATGAATGTCCAGAATGCCAGATTAATAAATAACAAGGAATTACAATGATATATATTTATTGAAGATCCAGGTTTCAAATCATTCTTTGCCAAGCATACTGCTTTCATGTTTGGAAAACAGTTTATCTTTAATCAGTTTATGTGAAATGATACTGTACAGTATTTGAAATAGTGCATATAAAATGTAAAAATTTTGATATATTCTACCAGGTTTTGTTTCCAAATAAAAAGAATGTGATATTTTAGCATTTTATAGTGTTGAAACACACACTTGTCTTCTGAATTGTATGTACAGGCAGTTCTCTGACTATGAATGTGTTACATTCTGAGAATGTATTCATAAAGCAGTTGTAGTTGTTTGAAATACAAAGCAAGATTTTCCATAGGCACAATGCTATCAATGGAAGATGTGTTCCTGGGCCATCAAAAATCCTCAAATTTTTTTTCAGGCATACTGTATAATATAAAAACATGGTATATTATTTACCTGGAATGAGGTAGTTGTCCTGTTTGTCATAGTTACTTTACGGTCGTGCATATCCTTGTTGAATGTCCTGACTTCCAGGACGAGTGTGTGTCTTGCTTTCCAACCGCCCCTCGTGGTCACTTGTCCCTCGATAGAATTCTTGGTGAATCGGATACTTTGATATCGTTCGCCTTATGCGTTTCTGTTCTTGTATTGGCATCCTTGGTGATATTTAGCGCCCTCTGATTATTCCACACATTTGATGGTGCTACATAGCCTTCCTGGTTTGGTGCCTTCTTTTGATAATTACTTGTCATAGTTACTGGTAACTGTTCTTGAGTGAAGAGATCTAGTTGGAAATGGCAGAAGATGGCGATGCATGGGTGGCGGAGGGAGGTGATGCATCAGTAACAGTGGGTGGCTGGTTATTTTAAGTGTCACTGGCTACGTTTGATGGGTCGGTGGCAAACACCTGTGAGTCACTTGTCAGTGTCACAAGCTGCTGTAGAAGTCAGTGGTTTTGGGTCAGACTTTTTTTTTAAAGAGTGTTAAGGCAATTGATAGTGACTTTTTGAAAGGTGATTGCTGGACTGGAGACTTTATCAGAAAATATTTTCTCCAAGTACTTTGCACAACTGTCTTCTTTGATCAGATGCAGGAATTCTCTTTGGCCTACCAAGGACCAGAGCCAAAACCTGGCTCCCTTTCACAGAGGCACAGAAAGCGAGTGACAATTTATCACCAAAAATCTACCATCTGTTGGCCACCAGATGAGTTTGAACTACAATTGTTAACCAAGTAACAACCATCATTTGCCTTGTAAGCTCATCTTTCTTATGCAGTGGTTTTTGTTTTGCCACTAACTTTCTTGCCAATTTTCTCAGTTTTGGGTTGATCTTGCATTTCCCGTGCCAATATGAGCAAACTAGATTTTCATCCAGAATTTTGGAAGGCCATGGTAATCTCTTGGGTGCCAAAGCCTTAAGCACCAGGAAACTAATGTACTGGGGGAAAGGGTGCCTAGAAATGGCCAAATGTTTGAAAATCAACTATTTGTGAACCCAGAACCTATTTGGAATATGACTCAGATTGTGAAGGTGATACTTTATAGTATTATGATTCATAATACTATAAAGTATCACCTTCACAGGACCATTAAAGTATTAATGAGGGATAAAAAAAATTGTCAGTGCTGAGAATGTGTAGGAAATAAGCATGGAAACTTAATGTGTAGTGGTGGTGGAAGTCAGTGCATTAGTACATAGGAATTTACAGTCTCAATATCTGTGATGGAAAGAGGTTTTCACATTGTTCTTACTTCAGTAAATAATTAAATGACTGATAAACTGATAAATATGTATTTGTTTATACTGCAAGGTACAGTAATCGGCCTTGTTTATTTTACAACTAAACCAGCATTAATAGGGTAATGATGAAACATACAATGAAAACAAACAAATTTGGAATGCATTACCAAAAACCTGGTAATAATAACAAAGAATATGATGTTCTCTTTGTTAGTAGTAATAATATATATTCCAACAAATATTACATTCCTAAGCAAAAGAAAAACATGTATAATAATAATAATGCAGTGCCCTAACAAACAATAAGTTACAAAAACTGACCTCTAGACGATGATAAATGCCTAATGTTTTCTTTGTTAACATTTTGACTGTTTCCTAATAATGTCATATTTACAGTTAAGTCCTCGACCTACTCTGTGTTCTTCTAAGTGTGTTCTGAGATTTTATTGACTATCTTCTTATTCTGACATTTTCTCCCACAACTTTTGTTGCTATTGGTAATTTTTTCCGCTCCATATGTATCAGGAGTTCTACTCGTGATCTCACTCTCTCAACTTTATTTTTTTTTTAAATGCACAACTTCCATTCCAGAAATTAATTTGTTTGCTACAGTATTTTCAAAGAAATATGCAGAACACATTTACATTAAAATGTTGCATTTAAAGCATGTTTTGTATTTTCACTACAGCTACCATTTATACTGTCATTCTTATATTTTTCAATATTATGTTCAGATATTCTAAGGCCATGATATTCACTGTGATTAGTGTATTTTTTTTTAACTTGTGGAAAACGAGTAAAAAAAGAATTCTCACCAATGGGTGTACGATTATTTACATGACTGTAAATAATGAAAACAAGACCTTTGCAGGTTACCTTCTGTGGGAAATAGCCATTATTACCCATAATATGATCTTTAGAGCCAACTACAGCTTTAAAATAATTTCATGGAGTGTGTGTACAAGTAAAATCAATATCCTGAACTTTTATACCCTTATTTGAAAATATCCAACTTACCCTCGGCACAATTTCTCAATTTGTCACTCAAAAGATCAGAAGTCAACTTATTTTTATAACTGGTATGCAAAAATGTGCAATCAGATATACATGATACTAAATTTAAATTTACCAAGAAACAATTATCTTTTTCACTAACACAATTTGTAATAGCATTTTCCGTTCACCCATCCTCATGCTGTGCAGTCAATGTTCTCAGTACACACCTGGTGTGATGAGACATGTGAAGTAACTTCCCTAGCTATGCTCCTGCTATTATTTTCTGACTCTCTATTAATTTCAAAATTTAGCAAAAGTTCTAGGGAATTATCAGCAGTCACACAGCATAACTCTGATCCTCCTTGACTTTCAAGAAGATCTTCAAGTGATCTTTCAAATGTAGGATCAGTGGGAGTCTTAGATGAAGATTTACTGTTAGGAGTACTAATTAAATTGCTTAAATTCCATGAAGTACCAAAACTCCTATCCAAGTATGGAGTTTTATCTTTTCTTTGATGGGCAAAACTTAACCCACTTTCAATTTTTTCTATTTTGCGAGTAAATGTGCTAAGTTTAGGTTTATTTTCAACAGGTATTTCTTTAACTTTATGAGATTTGTCCAACTGAATTTTATCAGTACCTTTATAAAGAACTTGTAACCTTCTTTCCCCAAGCCTTCTTGCACCATTATACAATGCATTTTCATGATTTTCAAAATTATTTAATTCCTCTGCTGTAAGTTGTACATTTTTTTTTGGAGAATCTGTTAACATTGGCATGGCACTTTTGTTATGAGAATGATCCCATGTATCATAATTTTGAATCTGATCAGTGTTCCTATAAATATCATATGGAACAGTGCTTGTTGCACTTGAATTATCAAATTGAGAACCCAAAAGCATTTCTATGCGTCTGATTTCCCATTCACTGTTCGTATTGTTTTCAGTATTATTACAGGTTTTAGCATGTGTGTGTTTAGGATGTTCATATTTTCCTTGAGAATCATGATAATCTTCATTTTCATGAAATATAAATGACTCTTGTGGAATTTTCAGTGGTGCCCAAATTCTTCCTTTGTGTCGTTCTGGACTTAATGAAAGCATCTGTCGTACACGTGGAGCACCAATCATGAGACTTGACGTTGAAATGCTATTTACTGCTCTTTTCTTATTTTTACCACTCTGTTGGAATACGTTAGATTTCTTATTCCTGTTATTTTCTTCACTTTTCTTTGCTCTATTTTTTGAATAAAACTCGCTTCCCTTTTTGTCTACCTTGTGTTCCTTAATCGGCTTTGAATCGACTCTTTCTGGCGTATCAAAATCCGAGTCCATAATCGTCAACAGAGTCACATTTTGTTCAGTGTCCTCAAACACCTTAGTTCTTTTATTGCATTTATGTGTCTCAGTGTGTTTCTTGTTCTGCACTTGTTTATTCTTTATATCATCTATATAATTGTTATGCTTTGCTTCAATGTGTGACAAATCTTGTCTTACATTATCCTTTATTTTGTATGTGACTTTAGTTTTCTTCTTTTTGTAGCTGTTTATTTTATCAGGATTATACTTAGCACAAGATCCCTCATGCAATTTGTTTCTCAAAAAATCATCTCGACTAATTTCATCCTTGATTTCATGATGTGAACTGTCATTTTCTTCCAAAATGCATTGTTGCTTCCTACTCTTATTAATACTTTGAGCCTGTTGTTTCCCATTCCTTATAGCATTGGTATTCTCTTCAGTTTCTGTACTGCCAGTTTCATTTTGAATTAAGTTGTATTTTGTATTCACCTGCAATATAGTTTTGATTCTCTTGCTCCTGCTTTGAGTACCAGATGCTTCTTTCTCTTTTCTCTTACTGTTCCCATTTTCCTCTCTTGCCTCATTCTTCTCACTCTTATTTTTCACAATATCTTTCTTCATGTCCCATTGTGAAATATTTTCATCTCTAGAATTTCTATTGTCATCAACCTTCCTGTTCATATTCCAATTTTTCTTTTCTTCATTTTTACTCTCATGGTTTCCAGCTGGTATCCTGTGTGTCTCGCTCTCTTGATGTTTAACCGATTCTCCTCTATTAGAGCACCGTCTCCCTTCTGAACCTCTGAGTAAATGCTGATGTCGTGACTTCTTTTCAATACCCTCCATTTCCAGCTGAAGAATTAATAGTATTTAGAATTATTTAATTTAATCATCTCGGTTTGATTAAAACAGTCAAATTAACTAGTCATCACCTACACTGAAAAGGGCATTTAGGAGTTCAATTTCCACACTCCAGCTAGACAAGTTCAGTTTCATGACAATGGTCAAGATAGGTATCTCCTCAGGTAGTGAGATGAGTACACAATGGTATAATGACATGGGGATGTAATGAGTACAGGAGGTACAAAGGATGTAATGAGCAAGGGGTGGTTTAATGAGCACAAGGGGTGTAGTTAGCACAGGGAGGTGTAAAGGGTACAGAGGATGTAATGAGCATGGGGGGTGTAACGAGCACAGGGGGGTGTGATGACATTACTTTTAAAGAACACAATAAAGTGGCTGTAAGAAAAATGACAAGTAAAATAAGAACAATACAGTATTTGAGACAAGAGGTGCCATACCAGCGACGATTCTAAAATAAAGTTCTAAATATCTAAATACGTATACTGTATATAAATTGACTGAATATGAATTCTGCACAAAAATGTGCATATCTCACCTTTTAAAAGTATTTGGTAGTAAAAAATACTGAAGATAGCAGTAATACAATTTTATTAAACAGGTATCAAGATAAACACTGCTCAATAATAATACATTATTACACATTTTACATCTGTTAAGATATGAATTTTTATTTTTTTGATCAACATACCTTAAGTAAAAACCTTGAGAATGGTCCATGGATGGATGTAGGTCTAATGAGGCAAATTCTTGAGTTCTTTCTATTAATGTTACTCCCATGTTGCATATCATTTACAGGCTGAGATCCAATATTCTTTCCTCCACAAACACTACTTGAGGAGTAGTGTCCAAGTGTCACCTTATCTTGCTGTAATGAAATGAAATGCATGACAATGAATACTGTATATATATAATAATATAATATATCAATCAAATCTATATTGTAAGAGAGAATGTCTGTTTGTTTATCTGTTCAAAGTCGGAAGCCATACACTTGGGGCCCCAGGCTTGCCCAAATTGGCAGAGAGAATGGTCTGGGGTATGGGATGAATATAGGCTGGTTATGATTGTCAGAATTCAAAAGGGAACAGCGTGCCAGAGCCTTATTCAGACCCCCCACGATGATTTAGCTGTGTACCTGATGGACAGTGCCAGATGGATAGTCATATGGATAAATGGACAGATGGATGGATAGATGGCCAGATACATGTATGGATAGATAAATAGGTGCATAGATGGATGGAAAGATAGTTGAATGAATAGATAGATGGATGGAAAAATAGTTGAATGAATAGATAGAGGGATGGAAAGATAGTTGGATAGATGGATGGATAAAAAAATAGACAAATAGGAGACAGACACATACCCAGGCAATGCTGGGTACCATCTTAGTAATTTATATTTGCATGCATCGCTGGGATACATAGTACAAATATACATCAAAGATAATTCTCCATCTAACAGCTTGTATCATTTGTTATAGGGAAAGGAGGACCTTGACTTGGTTGCCTACTGTGCAAGAAAATGGACTTGTCTATGTATATAAGTTTGTGTTCATCAGAAACGTTGTTTCTTTATTTACTATTTGTTCCTGCAGAATCGAGCTATTAGCTCTTGGACCCCGCTTTTCTAACCAATATTTTTTCCTTTATTATGCCTACTACATACATTTCTCTGTAACACACACACACATCTCCAGGAAGCAGCCCGTAGCAGCTATCTAACTCTTGGGTACCCATTTACTGCTAGGTAACAGGCACGTCAGGATGAAAGAAACTCTGCCCTTTTGTTTCTGCCTCGGTCGGGAATCAAACTTAGGCCCTTAGAACTACAACTCCCGAGTGCTGTCCACTCAACCGTGAGGCTTCCCCCATATGCAATATGCATCTATGTATCTGTCACAATGTCTGTGTGACTATGACATGTCTGACTTTGTCTCTATGACAGCCTGTCTTTTCTATCATTTTTTATATAAAATCAAGCATTGAATGAAATGTCCTTCTCTGGTGGGCCCTCAGATGTCTGGAGATGTACCAGGCCTCTCAGACCCATCCTTGCCTAACAGAAGTCAAAACCAGAATCTGCCTCTATAAGGCATAGGGAAATTCAGGAATAGAGATCGGCATAAAACCAAGGAAAAAGCCACCAGAAAGCATTAGCTCAACAAGCAACTAGCTGTCCTGCACCCGATTGTCACTAGGTGATAGCATATGACACTCAAGGCTCCATCCAGCCTGCCCCCTCACTTATGAACTGCCCAAATCAAACCTTCTGCACCTCATGTGGAAGAGGGAACAAAGCAGGGATGGAGATCTATCAAAGGCCCAATAGCAAAAGGCATTTCA
This sequence comes from Procambarus clarkii, assembly GCF_040958095.1. Lineage (NCBI taxonomy): Eukaryota > Metazoa > Arthropoda > Malacostraca > Decapoda > Cambaridae > Procambarus > Procambarus clarkii. The sequence goes on from NC_091198.1 coordinate 7,791,326, forward strand.
TTATATATATTCAACGCTTGATTTTAAATAATCCACTACCCGATATGTAGAATAAATCTCGAACTTTGTCTATATACGACAAATGAGAATGTATGCTGTTTAGGATTGTAAAAGTACTTCAATCACATATGGTTAAGTACGCAATAACCCACTGCATTATAAGTAGGAGAACAGATCTCTAACCCTGTCTATGTAAAACAGATGAGAATCTATGTATGCTTGATAGCACTGAAAACAAAATTCCAATTACTTTCCGTGGTTGAGTGCTCAATAACTCACTATACTATATGTTGTCTAAAAGATCTCAAACCCTGTCCATGGAGGACAGAAGAAAATGTATATATGCTGGTTAGCATTGTAAGTGAATAATGGCCCCATCTGTGTTAAAAAATAAACTACAAATGGTATTTAAAGTCTCCGCGGCGCAGTGGTAAGAAACTCGCCCGGGGTTTCGCGAGCGCTTTGGTTTGGGTTCGTATCCTGGCCGGGGAGGATTGACCAGGTGCCAATCCTTAACTATAGCCTCTGTTCACCCAGCAGTGAATGGGTACCTGGTTGTTAAACGATTCGACAAATGTATTCCGGGGAAAATTAGGATTAAGGACCTGCCCGAAACGCTACGTGTGCTAGTGGCTTTACAGGAATGTAAACTCTTGTATATGTAAATACCTGTACAGTAATTTATTACCTTTTGAAATACAGGTATGTGATCTGTAGAAGCAGAACCCTTTTTAATCCTCTCACACACCATCCCCTCACTTCTCCATCTTTGTGAACCTGTAGATAAGGGTAATAATTAGCTGAAGATATTTTTATGAAGGAAAAATATGATTCTCAAGCTATATAGAGCACTGTTTCTTAGAGAGGTCCACTTGAACCTCCAATGGAGGAAGTTATAGTTAAGTAGTTTTGCCCAAGACAATTGAATATATCAGTATTACTGTTAAGTATTTCATATGAACCTGTATTGTATTTGTATGAACCTGTATTGTATCTGGATGGGGTTCTGGGAGTTCTTCTACTCCCCAAGCCAGGGCCAGGCTTGACTTGAGAGAACTTGGCCCAACAGTATGAGGTATGCACAAAGTATATTTCAGGGATAATATGAGGTGAAAGTTTTATCATAGTGTGAGGAACTGCATAGTATGTTTCAAACCAAAAGTAGGTTGATTCTCACTGCACATAAACAAGTGTGTCTGGATGATATGTCCCCACTATAACAATTATGGTGGGGGAGGAGTTAGGAAAGCCTAGATCTGCTAAGAGAGGAATGTGACCTGGAATTTTGAGAAGTACTGATCTAGAGCATAGGTGTCCAATACACCCACCACTAGTCACATTTGACAAATTAATGCTTGTCATTAGTGAAGACTTCTTCCAATTTCAAAACAGTATTACAAATTTATGTTTCTGTGCATGGACCCCTCAGTGGCTCCTGTGGAGCCACTGAGGGGACCTTCCTAGATCACTGATTATTCACCAAGCACTGAACAACTGAGTCCCATGAGAACATGTAGCTTAGCAAACTGTTCTGTCCTCTAATTACAGAGCAAGGAGCTCAGTGGAGAGCATACTTAAATCCACCATGGAGATAAACTTCCCTGCTATAATGCCTAGAAATATTTAAAATCACTCAGCATTGGTAAACAGTGATCTTAACACTTTCGCGCTTTAGATTAGAGATAACTCGTCACCGTTTTTTCTTACGATTCCGCATAACAGCCTACTTTTCTCGTCCATCGAAAAAATATTTCTATAAATTCCATTTTTTAACCGAAATGGATGGGGATACTCTCAGATTGGCCTTAGCCTTATGACTCAGCCTTATTGGGGTGGAACAGCGAGGAATGGCCAACAACAACAAGCATATCACATGTTCCCGACATAGATGCCAGCGCAGCTCCTCCTGCTGACGCGGCAGTTTCAACACCCGGCCCATCTGGTGCGAGGCGTCCTCTGTTCACCTCAACACCTCAAGCCCACTCATCAACCACAAATTCTGAAATGGACATTGAGGACATAGAACCACTTGATGTTTCTGATTTCATAGAAGATTCTACTACAAGTTTGGTGGTTCCTGTAGAAGACAATATTCCTCCAGTGCATCCAAGAAATACAAGAATTATAGATTCAGAACAACGTCTCAACTACAAGTTGACGCATGAATTCGTGCACTTGGCTAAAAAAAGAAGATGCCGTGTTTGTTTCAAGTCTGGCAAAAGGAGGGACGTGATATATGGATGTAAAACTTGTGATGTGGCACTGTGCGCTGCGCCTTGCTACACAAGGTACCACCGAAGAAAGATATTTTGGGTGGAGAAAAAAATAACCACCGGCAACAGCTTCACTCCACCTAAGAAACATCAGATGAGCAACTTCAGGATCAGAAGCCTGAAGATGGTGGAGTGAAGAAAAAATGCTCAACTGTTGATCTTCAATCAACATAGACAGGGTAAGTACACCTATTTGGAATTTTTTATCATCTATAAGAAGTTATATTATATACGTTTTGTAGAGAATTTATTTGCGAATTTTTTGGTATCAGAATGAATATTATATCACATAAACTTCTATGAGTAAAAAAAAAAAACACAAAGTATGTTTGGGGGTGTGGCGGGTGTGGCTCTGGGTGTGGCGGCCGTGTGGCAGTGGGTTCCCTTTAGCCGTTGATATATCCAACACGTGGGAAATATTTGTATGTGTTATGTATATGTCTGTGTAGGGAATTTTACTGCGATCACTGTCATACAAATTATAAAATGTTTCAACAAGTATAAACATGACAAACATCAAACGAACGAAAACAATGCGTTCGTTTCTGCCGCGAACGCATACTGAGCGACGTGGTTCTATATTTGGCGCTTCTCTTACACATGCTTTGTACAAATGTTATACATTTCATCTTATAGAAAATTTTATTGCGAACACATTGGTATAAAAAAGAAATACGTACATAGAAAAGTAGGGTCAGGAAACGTATAAATGTATAAACATTCCAAGCATGATTTCCCCCCCTGTGTTTTCGCCAGTGCACTCGCGGCTAACTACTCTCCACTTCACACACTTTTGCGGGTGGGCAATTACCTATATTAAACATTCATATGCATATGTCCGTGTAGAGAATTTTATTGCGATTCCAATGATACCAAAATTAGCGATGTAGGACAACTGTAGGCTTCGCAACCATTAAGAGAGTGGAAACATTTTGTTGTTGTTTGGCGCTCTCGGCGAGTGATCTGCATAGTTTTTTATTTGGTGTTGATACTCCTTATGCTTGGGCGGCATTTTATAGGTATGCTCTTATAGACAATTTCATTGCGAACACAGTGATACCAAATTTAAATACGTGTGCCTTCAATTATTGTCAGGACAACAGTCAAAAGAGTGTACACTTTTTCGGTCTTACCGCGTAGGCGCGCGAAGTGCCGAAAGCATCTGGGGTATTGATTTTTTTTGAGCGCCGAGAGCGCGAAAGTGTTAAGCAACTCTAAAATTGCTAAGTATCCTTCTGAGCTAAAAAGGCACCATTATTGAATGTAATGAAATGCCTCTCACTGGGACGACCTCTGTGGCTCCTTGAGGCTATCTCACCGAGATTGCTTCCCCCTCCCTAATTAGTCATGTCACCCATAGGAGTCCTGTATGGCCTCATGGGGACAAGAGGATGAACCTTGCACAGAGGCACAAGGAGCAGGGGATTGTCACAATCACCCTCACCAAGAGAATATCCAGAAAGTAAGCAAAGCAATACAGACAACTACAGTACATGGTTAAAAGAAAACAAAGAACTGAAATAGCCAAACAACTCTGCAAAAGATTCACTCAGAAACTAGCTCGAACCTCTCTAGTTACAACTGACTACCAACCAACCACCGGGAGCTCCTGGCTTCCATGATATCTTTGCCTCGGTCCGGAGCTGAAAGACAATGAAGGCTCTATCAGAAAGAGGCATTTATTACATTCAAAGCTGGTTTTCTGGAAAAGTCAAATAATGGCTCCCCTGAAGCTAACAACAGTGCAGAAAGAAAACATAGGACTTGCCCCTAACCAACTACAAGTGAGGTGCAAATCCATGAAAATTACCTCCGAGTAACAAGGAAGGAACCTCTCTGTGAAAAGAAAAAGGAGAGACAAAATGGAGGAGGCAAACATAAGGAAAAGGGACCAAGCCAAATCAAAAGCCTGGGTAAGCATGGCATGCAGAAATCCAAGATGGGCCAAGAAAACACTGGGTACAGCAAAAATCTGGAGTATACCAGGAGAGGGTTTTGGGAGTTCTTCTACCCTCTGAACCCGGCCTGGAACCAGGCTCGACAGCCTTTGTAGATTTGTTACATAGATCCTTCCTGATCAATAACCATACTGTCTGCTATAACATTTCTATCCAGGTGTTCTGCCCATTTGTTTTTAATTATTTTTTGCAATATTTTGACTACTACACTTGTTAATGACTCTGGTCTATAGGTAATATAGAGTTAATAAGGTCTTCCTTACTGCCACTTTTGTAGTGGGACTATGTTAGGCTTTTTCCATATATTTGCCAAGACTCCTGTACACAGAAATAACTGAAAAATCAATTGAAGTGGAAAGCTGAGCTCAGATGTGCATTCTCTCAGAACTCGAGATGAATTCCATCTGTGCCAACTGCATTGTTCCTACTTTGCTCCTTGAGCATTTTCTCCACTTCATCTCAAGACACCTCTATGTGCTCCATGTTGTTCTCTAGAAGTCTTATTGTACCTGAATTGTACCTGGATGGAGTTCCGGGAGTTCTACTTCCCAAGCCGAGCCCGGGGCTGGGTTGTGTCTGGTTCTTTGAAAATTTAATTTATCACAAACAGATTTTGAACTATTTGTTTAGTGTTTCACACATTTCCTTTTCATTTTTCATGAATCTTTTCACATTTTCAATCTCTGAATTTTATCCTTTACATGCAATTTGCTTTTGATGAATTTATATAAACAGCCTGGTTCTGCTTTACATTTCTCTGCTATCCCTTTCTCAAAAATGTTTCTGCCTGTCTTCTCACTGCTGTGTAGTTGTTTCTTACTTCTTTGTACTGCTTGTGTGCTTGCATGTGTGTGTCAGTGTGAAAAAGGGGCTGTTCAAAAGCCTGGACCCAAGACCAAGTCTCAAAAGTTGCTGCCAGAGCAGTGGCCTGCAGTCAGTCCATGTCAACATACAATAATGGCCATAGAGATGGCAATTCTGGAGCCCTCTTTATTCATGCAATTAGTTCCAGGGGAAGATAACCTTGAAACTAAGCTGACTGCAAAGTAATGAAATATTCAGACACTCATATAACAGGAAAACATGCAATGTAAGCAAACTAAAGCAACAGACAGCCTGCACTTTCAAAAAATTACAAAAACTTTACAATATGTCTGTGCCAAGCTAGACAACTTGGTAGCTTGTCCAGCTACAGCTGGACATCTTGTACAGGTAGACAGCTAAGCTAAAAGTGAATTTGCTGGCTCCCTGGGTGTGCTGGGTATCTTGTGTTCCTACCTGGTAGTGGTTAAGTAATGGTTAACTTAGTAGTGGTACAGTAATTTGCAAATTGATAACTGGCTGTCTTGGTGATCCTAAATATTGCTTGCAAAAGGAAGGGGGGGGGGGGAAGAGGAATTAAGAGGTTTGTTTCTGTTCTAATTAATGATTGAGAATATGCTTCTCTAGCTGCTCACCCCAATCACATGACAAGGTTTGAAAATATATTTACAATGTAGTGACAAAGGTTAGAGCCTGGCTGATAGTTCAGGGCAATAACTGATTGGGCTAGCTCAGATATAAGGTACCATATCATCTCCAGGCACTCCTAAACCAACTGTTTACTATATATCCTTACCTATCCTGGGTCGTTGAGGTACAGATCCTGCCAGCTGATGTTTCTCTGATGGCTCCTCACAACATACAACATATCTTGGCTTAACACTACTGCTTTCCTGGGATATCCTGAGAAATAGTGACCTAAGTTACCAATTGCACTTTAAGCTTGTATTACTACAGTAGAAATGTTCACACTTATGCAGCTGAAATGAAGTACAAGGCTACAGTAATTTCTTCAAAATTCTGAGATGAGTAGAAAAAAAAAAGCATTGAATGTAAAGAAATGCATCTTTCTGGTACAACTTCCAATGGCTCTAAAACTATTTTGTTGAAATGGCTTCCCACTACTAGGTCAAATTAGTCACAGGAGTCATGTGTAGCCTACTGTACATCAAAGCCAGAACCAGACCCCCAACTCACAGAGGTGTAAAGAGCTGGGGACTTATCACCCTCACTAGGAAAGCATTCAGAAAGTCAATGAAGCTTTACGAACAACTTCAATGTGTATAGAAAAAGGAAGCATCAAAACAGCCAAACAACTCCACAAATGATGCAGTCTAAACAATATGTTTCTTCGAAAATAGCTCAAATCTGTTTGTATTGATAAGCACCGCCAGGTGGCCCAGAGCCACATCCCAAAGCCAAGTCCAATGGTCAGCTAACTGACCAACCTTTCCTAAGGCCAGGCTTGTTAATACAGTGGTCATCCACCAAGCCACATCCATCAATTTTAACATAGTGTGGTAAAAATAGGTTTCCTCTATAATAATAATTTATTCATGACAGTGTAATAATGTTCTGTATATAGTTAGGCAAAAGTTAGGTCAGATGTTTAGGTTCTATTGTATTTGTAGAACGTGGGTAAAGCATTTGCAGAGTTGGCGTCTGAACAGTGGTCATCAGCAAAGCACTGTTTGAGAATTATTTTATATATATATATATATATATATATATATATATATATATATATATATATATATATATATATATATATATTATTAAATATGACCGAAAAAGTAAGATTAATAATTCTAACACGAATTTTCTCAATCTTTCGTACATTACGCTTCACTGTTGGAGGTAAATCAAAAATCACTTCTCCAAAATTCATTTTTATTTCTAGTCTGACGCGACACGGGCGCGTTTCGTAAAACTTATTACATTTTCAAAGACTTCACAAATACACAACTGATTAGAACTTGCGTTTCCCTGATTTTATATCTACATTTGAGTGAGGTGGGAAGGGTGATGTGGCATTACATTTGAGTGAGGTGGGAAGGATGATGTGGCATTAACACAAGACAGAACACTAGAGGATATTAATAGGGTATTAAAAGTATCAACACAAGACAGAACAGAAACAATGGGTATTGAATAGAAGTGTTTGTAGAGAGCCTATTGGTCCATATTTCTTGATGCTTCTATATTGGAGCGGAGTCTTGAGGTGGGTAGAATATAGTTGTGCAATAATTGGCTGTTGATTGCTGGTGTTGACTTCTTGATGTGTAGTGCCTCGCAAACGTCAAGCCGCCTGCTATCGCTGTATCTATCGATGATTTCTGTGTTGTTTACTAGGATTTCTCTGGCGATGGTTTGGTTATGGGAAGAGATTATACGTTCCTTAATGGAGCCCTGTTGTTTATGCATCGTTAAACGCCTAGAAAGAGATGTTGTTGTCTTGCCTATATACTGGGTTTTTTGGAGCTTACAGTCCCCAAGTGGGCATTTGAAGGCATAGACGACGTTAGTCTCTTTTAAAGCGTTCTGTTTCGAGTCTGGAGAGTTTCTCATGAGTAGGCTGGCCGTTTTTCTGGTTTTATAGTAAATCGTCAGTTGTATCCTCTGATTTTTGTCTGTAGGGATAACGTTTCTATTAACAATATCTTTCAGGACCCTTTCCTCTGTTTTATGAGCTGTGGAAAAGAAGTTCCTGTAAAATAGTCTAATAGGGGGTATAGGTGTTGTGTTAGTTACAACTAACACAACACCTATACCCCCTATTAGACTATTTTACAGGAACTTCTTTTCCACAGCTCATAAAACAGAGGAAAGGGTCCTGAAAGATATTGTTAATAGAAACGTTATCCCTACAGACAAAAATCAGAGGATACAACTGACGATTTACTATAAAACCAGAAAAACGGCCAGCCTACTCATGAGAAACTCTCCAGACTCGAAACAGAACGCTTTAAAAGAGACTAACGTCGTCTATGCCTTCAAATGCCCACTTGGGGACTGTAAGCTCCAAAAAACCCAGTATATAGGCAAGACAACAACATCTCTTTCTAGGCGTTTAACGATGCATAAACAACAGGGCTCCATTAAGGAACGTATAATCTCTTCCCATAACCAAACCATCGCCAGAGAAATCCTAGTAAACAACACAGAAATCATCGATAGATACAGCGATAGCAGGCGGCTTGACGTTTGCGAGGCACTACACATCAAGAAGTCAACACCAGCAATCAACAGCCAATTATTGCACAACTATATTCTACCCACCTCAAGACTCCGCTCCAATATAGAAGCATCAAGAAATATGGACCAATAGGCTCTCTACAAACACTTCTATTCAATACCCATTGTTTCTGTTCTGTCTTGTGTTGATACTTTTAATACCCTATTAACCACTGCACTGCGCAAAGCGCCTTTAGGCGCTCAGAGAGTTGTGCTTTTTGTTTTTTAATTTGGCTATATTTTAATGTTTTTTAATGTTTTCATTACTATTTGTGTTTTGAAATGGAAATAGTTGACTTTATAAACATTTTGACATTAAATTTACCTGAACATTTGTAAAAATAACAAAATTATGTCCTTGACAATTGCACCAAGACGTTTTTGCCGAAAATAGGTGAGCAGTGCAAGGGTTAATATCCTCTAGTGTTCTGTCTTGTGTTAATGCCACATCATCCTTCCCACCTCACTCAAATGTAATGCCACATCACCCTTCCCACCTCACTCAAATGTAGATATAAAATCAGGGAAACGCAAGTTCTAATCAGTTGTGTATTTGTGAAGTCTTTGAAAATGTAATAAGTTTTACGAAACGCGCCCGTGTCGCGTCAGACTAGAAATAAAAATGAATTTTGGAGAAGTGATTTTTGATTTACCTCCAACAGTGAAGCGTAATGTACGAAAGATTGAGAAAATTCGTGTTAGAATTATTAATCTTACTTTTTCGGTCATATTTAATAATATATGTCTACAGGAAAGACTGCTACCAAAATATACTAATATATATATATATATATATATATATATATGTATATATATATATATATATATATATATATATATATATGTATATATATATATATATATATATATATATATATATATATATATATATATATATATATATATATATACATATATATATATATATATATATATATATATACATATATATATATATATATATATATATATATATATATATATATATATATATATATATATATATACATATATATATATATATATATATATATATATATGTATATATATATATATATATATATATATATATATATATATATATATATATATATATATATATATATATATATACATATATATATATATATATATATATATATATATATATATGTCGTACCTAATAGCCAGAACGCACTTATCCGCCTACTATGCAAGGCCCGATTTGCCTAATAAGCCAAGTTTTCATGAATTAATGTTTTTTCGACTACCTAACCTACCTAACCTAACCTAACTAAACTTTTTCGGCTACCTAACCTAACCTAACCTATAAAGATAGGTTAGGTTAGGTTAGGTAGGGTTGGTTAGGTTTGGTCATATATCTACGTTAATTCTAAATCCAATAAAAAAAAATTGACCTCATACATAATGAAATGGGTAGCTTTATCATTTCATAAGAAAAAAATTAGAGAAAATATATTAATTCAGGAAAACTTGGCTTATTAGGCAAATCGGGCCTTGCATAGTAGGCTGAGAACTGCGTTCTGGCTACTAGGTACGACATATATATATATACATATATATATATATATATATATATATATATATATATATATATATATATATATACATATATATACATATATATATATACATATACATATATATATATATACATATACATATATATATATATATATATATATATATATATACAGAGCACCACTTGGTTTCCGAACCCCTTGGGGACGAGACCCGTCGGTTAACATGTAAGTTCGTATACGAGAAATAGAGGGGAAAAAATAAACTAGAAATGTAAAAAGAAATTTTTCCGAAAAAATTTACGAAAAAACTCTAGGGGAAAAAATCGACAGGTTCATAGCGTAAATGCGACTGTGTTTTGTTTGTACTCACCAATAAGTGAAGTCCTGATCCGCTTTATAAAAGTCCTTAATTGTTCCTAACTGATTATTAAGACGTCTGGCAAACATCCTCTGGATGTTTCCTGCCAGCCTGCAGGCACATCCTGCCTAAAATATACGATGATGTACTGTACATTTAAGAAACAAATCTGGGTTACAGGTCTGTGGAGTGTGGTTAGGCTTACGGAGTCAGCCGGTCCCTCCCCCACCACCGATACACCTCCCCCTCTCCCCCCACCCCAAACCCATACACACACACACGCACACTCAAAGGTCACGTGGTTCATGGTTCACTTCAACACCCATATATCGCTTCCTGCCTGCCTGCCTCCTTCCCAGCCTGCAAGCCTGCCTGCCTGCCTGCCTGCCTGCCTCCTTCCCAGCCTGCAAGCCTGCCTGCCTGCCTGCCTCCTTCCCAGCCTGCAAGCCTGCCTGCCTGCCTGCCTCCTTCCCAGCCTGCAAGCCTGCCTGCCTGCCTGCCTCCTTCCCAGCCTGCAAGCCTGCCTGCCTGCCTGCCTCCTTCCCAGCCTGCAAGTCTGCCTGCCTGCCTGCCTCCTTCCCAGCCTGCAAGCCTGCCTGCCTGCCTGCCTCCTTCCCAGCCTGCAAGCCTGCCTGCCTGCCTGCCTGCCTCCTTCCCAGCCTGCAAGCCTGCCTGCCTCCTTCCCAGCCTGCAAGCTTGCCTGCCTGCCTGCCTCCTTCCCAGCCTGCAAGCCTGCCTGCCTCCTTCCCAGCCTGCAAGCCTGCCTGCCTCCTTCCCAGCCTGCAAGCCTGCCTGCCTCCTTCCCAGCCTGCAAGCCTGCCTGCCTCCTTCCCAGCCTGCAAGCCTGCCTGCCTCCTTCCCAGCCTGCAAGCCTGCCTGCCTGCCTGCCTCCTTCCCAGCCTGCAAGCCTGCCTGCCTCCTTCCCAGCCTGCCTGCCTGCCTGCCTCCTTCCCAGCCTGCAAGCCTGCCTGCCTGCCTGCCTCCTTCCCAGCCTGCAAGCCTGCCTGCCTGCCTGCCTCCTTCCCAGCCTGCCTGCCTGCCTGCCTGCCTGCCTCCTTCCCAGCCTGCCTGCCTGCCTGCCTCCTTCCCAGCCTGCAAGCCTGCCTGTCTGCCTGCCTCCTTCCCAGCCTGCAAGCCTGCCTGCCTGCCTGCCTCCTTCCCAGCCTGTAAGCCTGCCTGCCTGCCTGCCTCCTTCCCAGCCTGCCTGCCTGCCTGCCTCCTTCCCAGCCTGCAAGCCTGCCTGCCTGCCTGCCTCCTTCCCAGCCTGCCTGCCTGCCTCCCTCCTTCCCAGCCTGCAAGCCTGCCTGCCTGCCTGCCTCCTTCCCAGCCTGCAAGCCTGCCTGCCTGCCTGCCTCCTTCCCAGCCTGCAAGCCTGCCTGTCTGCCTGCCTCCTTCCCAGCCTGCAAGCCTGCCTGCCTGCCTGCCTCCTTCCCAGCCTGCAAGCCTGCCTGCCTCCTTCCCAGCTTGCAAGCCTGCCTGCCTGCCTGCCTCCTTCCCAGCCTGCCTGCCTGCCTGCCTCCTTCCCAGCCTGCCTGCCTGCCTGCCTCCTTCCCAGCCTGCCAGCCTGCTTCCTTTCCAGCCAGCCTGCCTCCCTCCCTGCCATCATGCTAACGGGTAGTGTGTGTTAGGCTTATCTTCGGGAATGAGCCGGTCTCGCCCCCACCACCAACAAACCACCCGCCCCCCTACATCCCATCTCTCAAGGTCACGCGGTTCAACCGCGTGACTACCACTCACTCCCTGCTGCGCCTGCCTGCCTGCCTGTGCCTGCCTGCCTGTGCCTGCCTGCCTGTGCCTGCCTGCCTGTGCCTGCCTGCCTGTGCCTGCCTGCCTGTGCCTGCCTGCCTGTGCCTGCCAGCCTGCCTTTCCCTCCCTAATTCTCACTACTGCCATCCCTTCCTGCCTACCTCCTAGCATCTCTCCCTACCTCCCCCTCCCTCTTAGCATCTCTCCCTACCTCCTAACATCTCTCCCTACCTCCCCCTCCCTCCTAGCATCTCTCTCTCCCCCTCTCTCACTGATTCTCCCCCCCCCTCATTCATACTGCCTCCCACCTAAACTCCATCGTCCATCCACCCACTGGTCAGCCATCACTGATGCAATGCGTGCATTTGGAGCCAACATGGTGCACAGATGTTTCTTGATTGTGCAGATATGTAAAACAAAAGCACAGAATGAACATTCCAGCCTTATGGCAATTCAAAATAATAGGAATAATAGGCCGTGAATCTGTGAAGTCACAGCGGGCAAACTGGACCATCTCCCACCCACCACAACAAACCGGCGTGACGCTTGGCGGACCCCTTCCTACCCGAACTTTGTTCGGGTAGCATGACTCCCCAACCCCAATCGGGAAACTGGAAGTTTCGGATAACTAAAGTTCGGAAACCAAGTGGTGCTCTGTATATATATATATATATATATATATATATATATATATATATATATATATATATACATATATATATATATATACATATATATATATATATATATACATATATATATATATATATACATATATATATATATATATATATATATATATATATATACATATATATATATATATATACATATATATATATATATATACATATATATATATATATACATATATATATATATATACATATATATATATATGTCGTACCTAGTAGCCAGAACTCACTTCTCAGCCTACTATTCAAGGCCCGATTTGCCTAATAAGCCAAGTTTTCCTGAATTATTATATTTACTATAATTTTTTTCTTATGAAATGATAAAGCAACCCTTTTCTCTATGTATGAGGTCAATTCGTTTTATTGGAGTTAAAATTAACGTAGATATATGACCGAACCTAACCAACCCTACCTAACCTAACCTAACCTATATTTATAGGTAAGGTTAGGTTAGGTAGCCAAAAAAAGCTAGGTTAGGTTAGGTTAGGTAGGTTAGGTAGACGAAAAAACATTAATTCATGAAAACTTGGCTTATTAGGCAAATCGGGCCTTGAATAGTAGGCTGAGAAGTGCGTTCTGGCTATTAGGTACGACATATATATACATATATATATATATATATATATACATATATATATATATATATATACATATATATATATATATATATATATATACATATATATATATATACATATATATATATATATATATATACATATATATATATATATATATATATACATATATATATATATATATATATATATATATATATATATATATATATATATATATATATATATATATATATATATATATATATATATATATATGTCGTACCTAATAGCCAGAACGCACTTCTCAGCCTACTATGCAAGGCCCGATTTGCCTAATAAGCCAAGTTTTCCTGAATTAATATATTTTTTCTAATTTTTTCCTTATGAAGTGATAAAGCTACCCATTTCATTATGTATGAGGTCAATTTTTTTTTATTGGAGTTAAAATTAACGTAGATATATGACCGAACCTAACCATCCCTACCTAACCTAACCTAACCTATCTCTATCGGTTAGGTTAGGTTAGGTAGCAGAAAAAGTTAGGTTAGGTTAGGTTAGGTAGGTTAGGTAGTCGAAAAAACATTAATTCATGAAAACTTGGCTTATTAGGTAAATTGGGCCATACATAGTTGGCTGAGAAGTGCGTTCTGGCTATTAGGTACGACATATATATATATATATATATATATGTCGTACCTAATAGCCAGAACGCACTTCTCAGCCTACTATTCAAGACCCGATTTGCCTAATAAGCCAAGTTTTCATGAATTAATGTTTTTTCGTCTACCTAACCTACCTAACCTAACCTAACCTAGCTTTTTTTGGCTACCTAACCTAACCTTACCTATAAATATTGGTTAGGTTAGGTTAGGTAGGGTTGGTTAGGTTCGGTCATATATCTACATTAATTTTAACTCCAATAAAAAAAAATTGACCTCATACATAGAGAAAAGGGTTGCTTTATCATTTCATAA